>NC_036857.1:36121679-36421679 GCF_002910315.2 Salvelinus sp. IW2-2015
ACTTAAACCTTGGTAAAATAACGGTAAAAAAAAAAAAAAAAAAAAAGGATAAGTGGGGAAGATGGGCGACACCTGGAGGGGGTGGAGACAAGCACATGACAGGTGAAACAGATCAGGGTTGACAATAAGACTGATATCACTGGCTTGAGGAATGATTGCATGAATGATACGGGCTGATTGCAGAACGTAAAGTCTGTTAGTGGGTCCCCCGCCAGGTCAGGTTCTCGGTCTGGGCTTGTCAGACGTGGAATCAATACTCCATATCACAGGGGCCACAATGTGTGAGCTGGGGATGATGGGTTCGGTGTCCCTCTCCTCGTTAGAGACATCGTGTTGGCGGACAGGGGCATCTGCCTGCTGATTCTTGGATCCCGGGCAATAGATTAGTGTGAAATCGAACCTGTTTAAAAAAACAGAGCCCACCTAGCCTGGCGAGCGTTCAAGCTCTTGGCTTCTTGAATGAAGACCAAGTTCTTATGGTCAGTCCAGATCACGAAAGGATGAGGTGCCCCTCCAACCCTCAAGAGCCACTTAACTGCCAAGAGCTCTTGGTTGCCTACATCGTAGTTGCGTTCCACTGGCGAGAACCGCTTGGAGAGAAAAGCGCATGGGTGCAGATTCTTGATCGTAATCTGGTTCAGCCCTCTGTAGTTTATGCAGGACGCAGGCTCCCATCCTTCTTACCCACGAAAAGAAGCCTGCACCAGCAGGGGATGTAGAGGGGCGAATGAAACCTGCCTCCAGCGACTCAAGGAATGTAATTGTCCATGACTGCTGCTTCAGGGGTCAGAGTCTTTACAAAGTTATGTCCAGAATGTGACCAGTTTTTTTTGGGGGGTGCAATGTTCAGACATTCACAGAAGTAGCAACAGCATAACACAATCATCCAAATCTGAAAATGTTTTATAACTCTCGACTGACAAAAACTACAATATGAATTAGCTAATAGCAATTACTATTTATAATTAATCACATCATGGGTGAGCTCACCATTGATCGAAATAATTGAGTAAAACACTTCTAGAAATCGGAAGTAATCCGACGATGGGTAGTTTGTGTGTGCTGCCATGTTTGTTTTTTTCGCATCAACCAAAGATAATGAGAGGAGACAAGATGAGTTTGATCTATAGTATGCATGTTGAAAAGGGTGTCGTCTACCATCGTTCACATCACATCATTCACTTCCGGAAGTTACTCTAAAAATTTGTGAACCCTCCCTTACCTCATTTTGTATAACATCTTTGGTCCGACAGAAGTTTGTGAAACCCAGAATGCATTGTAGTCAACAAACATGGCTCCACACATAGCTAGAATTAGCTTAGCTCATCATAATCAGTACAACCTTCAAAAAAGTATTTTACACACATAATACGTGTCCATCTATGCAAGAATCGGAAGGCAATGATTTGTTACCAGAACTTGAAAACTTGTTAATAAAACAGTAAATAAATAAATAATTACCACACAAAACATTTTCTGATAGTGATTTATTGATACAAATGGCGTGTGCCGGCAGTCAATCACGTAACCTCTCACTCCCACTCTGAGCCATTCAGTGTTTGTGTTTATGTATGTAGCTAGTGAAGCCACAATATGAATTAGCTAATAGCAATTACTATTTATAATTAATCACATCATGGGTGAGCTCACCATTGATCGAAATAATTGAGTAAAACACTTCTAGAAATCGGAAGTAATCCGACGATGGGTAGTTTGTGTGTGCTGCCATGTTTGTTTTTTTCGCATCAACCAAAGATAATGAGAGGAGACAAGATGAGTTTGATCTATAGTATGCATGTTGAAAAGGGTGTCGTCTACCATCGTTCACATCACATCATTCACTTCCGGAAGTTTACTCTAAAAATTTGTGAACCCTCCCTTACCTCATTTTGTTATAACATCTTTGGTCCGACAGAAGTTTGTGAAACCCAGAATGCATTGTATGTCAACAAACATGGCTCCACACATAGCTAGAATTAGCTTAGCTCATCATAATCAGTACAACCTTCAAAAAAGTATTTTACACACATAATACGTGTCCATCTATGCAAGAATCGGAAGGCATGATTTGTTACCAGAACTTGAAAACTTGTGAATAAAACAGTAAATAAATAAATAATTACCACACAAAACATTTTCTGATAGTGATTTATTGATACAAATGGCGTGTGCCGGCAGTCAATCACGTAACCTCTCACTCCCACTCTGAGCCATTCAGTGTTGTTGTTTATGTATGTAGCTAGTGAGCTAAGCTGTAGCATTAGCAATGTCTTTCAAAAGGAGACAACTCACAAATGCGGAAATTCTAGAGATTTAAAAAAATTCTGACAATGAGTCTGAGTATGAAAGTCAGGAATCAGATTCTGACAGTGAGGAGCTGGCCCCCCAACCTTGTAGCCATTGAGAACCCTGAATCTGAGGACCCCTTGTCCACTGACGAAGTCCCAGGTCCCTTTGAAGATGCGGGTGGTGATGGAGGCAGACCGACAGTGGATGTAGTACAGGAGTTCTGTGGTAGCTGGAAGGCTGCCAGCCATTTCACCCCTCCTGGCCCTGCTGTTTGCTTTGATGAGTCCCAGTCTGGAGTGCAAAGCCCTTGTCATTTCCCTCTGAGGCAGAGTGCTTCAAGCTGTTTCTGACAGAGGAGCTGATGGGAGACATTAGAGAAGACTAATCACTATGCCTTGGAGCTACAGGAGAAGAGAGGGCCAGGAGTGAGGGGTAAACTTGCTAAATGGGTGACAATCACAATTAGTGAAATGTATAGCTTCCTGGTGACAGTCCTTCTCATGGGAATAGTAAAGAAGAACTCCCTAAAAGAGTACTAGAGCACAGATSCTATGTTTGCAATTGCCTTCTTTGACACCCTCTTTTCCCAAGACCGCTTCCTAGTTCTGCTGCGATGGCAGCATTTCGTCAACAATGCTACTGCCAACCTTAATGACCCTTTACACAAAATAAGAAATGTTCTTATCAGCCTGACATCAGCATTTGGTAGGGTCTTTGTGCCATACAAGGCCCTATGCATTGATGAGTCCCTGATGTTATGGAAGGGTAGGCTGGCGTTCTTTCAATATATTCCTTCCAAAAGGCACAGGTTTGGGGTCAAGTTCTTTGTCATGTGCGACATGAGGACAGGATTTGTCCAGGACATAATAGTCTACACCGGGTCCACCACTGACATGCAACAATATGAGGGGCTTGGTGTGTCCGGGTCCATGGTGATGACCATGCTGGCTACTCATCTCGGGCAAGGGACAGCCTGAATTCAAAATAAAATATTTTAACCCATCTTCACACAATACCTCATAATGACAACGTGAAAACATGTTTTCAGAATTTTTTGCTGATTTATTGAAAATGAAATACAGAAGTATCTAATTTACATAAGTATTCACACCCATGAGTCAATACATTGTAGAAGCACCTTTGGCATCGATTATAGGTGTGACTCTTTCTGGGTAAGTCTGTAAGAGCTTTCCACATAAGGATTGTGCAACATTTTGCCCATTATTCTTTAAAAAATTGTCAAATTAGTTGTTGATCATTGTTACATGCTGACCAGACCGGWCACGTCGCGTGCGCAAGCGTCGCAAAATAAATKTAGAAACCCATGTTATTCAATTATTGCAGCCACACTGCTTGCGCGTGCCAAGGAGCGTCTGCGACACCAAGGGCTAAAATAGATGTCGTTCCTATTTCTGACGCAGATCGCGCTGCAAGTCCTGCCTCTCCCATCTCCTCATTGGTTTATAGAAGCAGGTATCCACGTGCCATCTCCTCATTGGTTTATAGAAGCAGGTACCCACGTGCCATCTCCTCATTGGTTATACCCACGTGGGTGATAGAAAGACGAAAACTGTTTTGCCGGTAGTCGTGGTAATACAATGAAAGTTTAGATGCGATCACCATATAATTTAAACGATGAAAAAGCCTGGAAGGAGGAGAGATGACTAGAAACGATTCGATTGGCCGTTTTATATGTGGATTAATTGTCGGAGTAGAGATCCTTGTCCATTTCAGGTAAAATAACAACTCAAGGTTTATATCCCAGGACAAATTAGCTAGCAACAGCAAGCTAGCTAAACAGGACAAATTAACGTTAGCTAGCAAGTGCAAGCTAACTAGCTAAAATACCATACATGTTTAATGCTTTTCGACCTGTCCCCAAATGAATGTCATTGGTTCAGAGTTTGTTTTGATATTTTAACCTGCGTGTCGTGATYGCGTTTGGTGTGGGGGGGCAAAAAAAAATTATGCACGATAGAGCACGCGCGCAGAGGGTTTGGGCAAGGTGTTAGACAACCAATTTTAGGTCTTGCCATAGACTTTCAACTAGATTTAAGTAAAAACTGTAACTCGGCCATTCACTGGCAACTCCAGTGTAGATTTGGCCTTGTGTTTTAGGTTATTGTCCTGCTGAAAAGTGAATTCATCTCTCAGTGTCTGGTGGGAAGCAGACTGAAGCAGATTTTCCTCTAGGATTTTGCCTGTGCTTAGCTCCATTCCATGTATTTTTTATCCTGAAAAACTCCCCAGTCCTTAATGATTACAAGCATACCCATAACATGATGCAGCCCCCTGTATGCTAGAAAATATGGATAGTGGTACTCAGTAATGTGTTGTATTGGATTTGCCCCAAACATAACACTTTGTATTCAGGACACATTTATTGCAGTATTACTTTAGTGCCTTGTTGCAAACAGGATGCATGTTTTATTTTGTACAGGCTTCTTTCTTTTCACTCTGTCAATTAAATTAGTATTGTGGAGTAACTACAATGTTGTTGATCCATCCTCTGTTTTCTCCTATCACAGCCATTCAACTCTGTGAGTGTTTTAAAGTCACCATTGGCCTAATGGTGAAATCCCTGGGCAGTTTCCTTCCTCTCCGGCAACTGAGTTAGGAAGAACACCTGTATCTTTGTAGTGACTGGGTGTATTGATAAACAGTACCATCCAAAGTGTAATTAATAACTTCACCATGCTCAAAGGGATATTAAATGTTGTTTTTTTACCCAGGTTTTGTTTTTTTGCGAGGCATCAGTAAACCTCACTGGTCTTTGTGGTTGAATCAGTCTTTGAAATGCACTGCTCAACTGAGGGACCTTACAGATAATTGTATGTGTGTGGTACAGAGATAAGGTAGTCAATCAAAACTCATGTTAAACACTATTATTGCACACTCTTTAGTCCCAGGGTTCTTAGCTTATTGATGTGCTTTGAGGGCACTATGGTGTTGAATGCTGAGCTGTAGTCAATGAATAGCATTCTCAAATAGGTGTTCCTTTTGTCCAGGTGGGAAAGGGCAGTGTTGAGTGCAATAGAGACTGCATCATCTGTGTATCTGTTGGGGTGTTATGCAAGCCAGCTGTATGTTGATATTGTTTTCGTTCAGCCACGACACCGTGAAGCATAAGATGTTACAGCTTTTAAAGTCCCGTTGGTAGTTTAATCTTCCCAAATGCTCGTCCATTTTATTGTCCAAAGGTTGCATCTTTGCTAGCAGAATTGAGGGGGGGTTTATTCGTTCGCCTCCGACTCCTCAGAAGGCAGCCTGCCCTCCGGCCTCTTTTTCTCCGCCTCCTCTTCACGCAGATCACTGGGGTCGGGGCCTGTTCCCGAGGTAGCTGCATATCCTCCGCCTTGGGCYCGTCAGAGTCGTGAAAGAAGAAAAAGGATTCTGCTAGTCCGTGGTGAGTAATCGCAGTCCTGATGTCTAGAAGTTATTTTCGGTCATAAGAGACGGTAGCGGCAACATTATGTACAAAAATAGTAAGTTACAAACAACGCACATATACGAACAAAAAACACAATCGGTTGGGGGCACGTAAAACGTCTGCCTTCTGCTCCGGCGCCATCTTACAGGTATTGTATTAATATTAGTCCAGACGTGTCGCTCTGTTCTGGGCCAGCTGCAGCTTAATTAGGTCTTTATTTGCAGCACTTGACTATATGACTGGACAATAATAAAGATAAGATAAAACTAGAGCTTGCAGGACTTGCTTTGTGGAGTGTGGTGTCAAAAAATCTGATCATCTCTTTATTACAGACAGACCTCTCCATCTTTACAACCATTGAATCTATATGTTTTGACCATGACAGTTTACAATCTAAAGTAACAATAACTAATTTAGTCTCCTCAACTTGTTCAACAGCCACACCATTCATTACCAGATTCAGCTGAGGTCTAGAACATAGAGAATGATTTGTACCAAATACAATGCTCTTAGTTTAAAAGATGTTCAGGACCAGTTTATTCATGGCCTCCCATTCCAAAACAGACTGCAACTCTTTGTTAAGGGTTTCAGTGACTTCATTAGCTGTGGTTGCTGATGAGTATATGGTTGAATCATCAGCATACATGGACACACATGCTTTGTTTAATGCCAGTTGCAGGTCATTGGTATAAATCAAAATGAGTATAGGGCCTAGAGAGCTGCCCTGCAGTACACCACACTTTACATGTATTTATGCAAAAAAATAATAGGGAGAACAATGGAAATAAGTCCCCGACTTTATTGTGCAATCCTGGTCACTTTTGAAAATATTTGTACCCACTGACCACACACTGGTTGAATCTTTTTCACTCAGGACTCCTTCCACCATTTCACTCAGCCCCGCATGCACGCGACCACGCCTATTTCTATGGGCACAAGCACTGTTGCTGGAGACACATTTTGTTATTTAACTAGGCAAGTCAGTTAAGAACAAATTCTTATTTACAATGACCGCCTACTCCGGCCAAACCYGAACAACGCTGGGCCAATTGTGCTCCGCCCTATGGGACCCCAATCCCAGCTGGTTGTGATACAGCCTGGATTCAAACTGGGGTGTCTGTAGTGACGTCTCTAGCACTGAGATGCAGTGCCTTAGACCGCTGCTCCACTATAAAACATTTTGCCGTGTCTAATGTGTATTCATGGGATATTTGATTGACTCAAACATTACAACAAAATCTATRGGCAAAGAAACCTGGGCTAGTTGATCTGGACATTTCTGACAAGTTATAAATAGCTCTATAAGGTATGCAATGGCTGACATGATGCACTACCCAATTTTGAAGTTGCACCTTGCGCATTTCTACTTTTACAACTTTCAAGAGTAATAGTTCCTAGATTTTCTTTACCTTGATTTTGACAAAGTCAACGCTGAGATCAAGGTCTCTTCCAGATGAGACCTGTATAGCACCACAATACAATAAACACATTAAACTACACATTTATATACACAAAAAAATACATTAAAATACACAAAAAGCAAAACACAGTAATAAAAAAAACAGACACATTATTCAGTAAAAAGGTCCCATAACAACTGTCTGAAATTACCTAGTGGCTTCCTGCAGATTAGAGAGAGACAAGATCTGTTTCTGTAAAAAAAAAAAAAAAAAAGTTTCTTAACAAACTCAGTCGTATGTTTTGTTAACAATAAATCATTGCTTACCCAAATATCAAGGTATTTGTATGCAGGAAATGACTGTTATTTATCTAATCAACTAACTATGTTTAATTGTTACCTGTTCTGTGAAGGGAGTAGTACACAGCGTTATACAAGATTTTCAGTTCCTTGGCAATTTCTCGCATGGAATAGCCTTAATTTCTCAGAACAAGAATAGACTGATGAGTTTCAGAAGAAAGTCCTTTGTTTCTGGCCAATTTTAGGCCTGTAATCGAATCCACAAATGCTGATGCTCCAGATACTCAACTAATCTTTAATTTTGCTACTTTAAATCAGTACTACAGTTTTCAAACTGTGCTAACATAATTGCCAAAGGGTTTTCTAATGATCAATTAGCCTTTTAAAATGATCAACTTGGATTAGCTAACACAACGTGCCATTGGAACACAGGAGGTTGCTGGTTGCTGATAATGGGCCTCTGTACGCCTATGTAGATATTCCATAAAAAATCAGAAGTTTCCAGCTACAATAGTCATTTACAACATTAACCATGTCTACACAGTATTACGGATCAATTTAATGTTATTTTAATCGACAAAAATGTGCTATTCTTTCAAAAACAATTTCATTTCGAAGTGACCCCAAACTTTTGAATGGTAATGTATGACTCCGGAAAAAAATAGAAAGTGTTTTGCTAAGAGGGATGCTTGGGAAACCCCAACTCTGACATCATCCCATAGAAGTTTAAATGTAAAACAACTACGGTAAGGGTTAAGGTTAGGCTTAGGTAAGGGGTTATGATTAAAGTCAGGTTTATGCTAAGGGTTAGGGTTAATTTTAGGGTCGTCTCAAGTAACCCACTTAGCATCTGCCATATACAGTGCATTCGGAAAGTATTCAGACCCCTTGACTTTTTCCACATTTTGTTACGTTACAGCCTTATTCTGAAATGGATTACGTTGCTTTTTCCCCCACATCAATCTACACACAATACCCTATAATGAGTCAAAATGTGAGATTTTTGGTTCTAACCGCTGTGTCTTTGTGAGACGCAGAGTAGGTGAACGGATGATGTCCGCATGTGGGGTTCCCACCATGAAGCAAGGAGGAGGAGATATGATGGTGTCGGGGTGCTTTGCTGGTGACACTGTTGTGATTTATTTGGAATTCAAGGCACACTTAACCAGCATGGCTACCACAGCATTCTGCAGCGATACGCCATCCCATCTGGTTTGCGCTTAGTGGGACCAACATTTGTTTTTCAACTGGACAATGACCCAAAATACACCTCCAGGCTGTGTAAGGGCTATTTGACCAAGAAGGAGAGTGATGTAGTGATGCATCCGATGACCTGGCCTCAATAACCCAACCTCAACACAATTGAGATGGTTTGGGATGAGTTGGACAACAAAGTGAAGGTAAAGCAGCCAACAAGTGCTCAGCATATGTGTGAACTCCTTCAAGACTGTTGGAAAAGCATTCTAGGTGAAGCTGGTTGAGAGAATGCCAAGAGTGAGCAAAGTTGTCATCAAGGCAAAGGGTGGCTACTTTGAAGAATCTAGAATCTAAAATATATTTTGATTAGTTAAAMACTTTTTTGGTTACTACAGGATTCCATGTGTTATTTCAGAGTTTTGATGTCTTCACTATTATTCTATAATATAGAAAATAGTCCAAATAAAGAAAAACCATTGAATGAGTAGGTGTGTCCAAACGTTTGGCTGGTACTATAAGTATTCAGACCCTTTACTTAGTACTTTGTCGAAGCACCTTTGGCAGCAATTACAACCTTGAGACTTCTTGGGTATGATGCTACAAGATATACACACCTGTATTTGGGGAGTTTCTCCCATTCTTCTCTGTAGATCCTCTCAAGCTCTGTCGGGTGGGATGGGGAGCGTCATTGCACAGCTATTCTCAAGTCTCTCCAGAGATGTTCGATCGGGTTCAAGTCCGGACTCTGGCTGGGCCATTCAAGTGCATTCAGAGACTTGTCCCGAAGCCACTCTTGCGTTGTCTTGGCTGTGTGCTTAGGATCGCTGTCCTGTTGGAAGGTGACCCTTCACCTCAGCCTGAGGTCGAGAGCGCTCTGGAGCAGGTTTTCATCAAGGATCTCTCTGTACTTTGCTCCGTTCATCTTTCCCTAGATCCTGACTAGTCTCCCAGTCCCTGCCGCTGAAAAACATCTCCACAGTGTGATGCTGCCACCACCATGCTTTATCATGGGGATGGTGCCATGTTTCCTCCAGACTTGACGCTTGGCATTCAGGCAAAATAGTTCAATAGTTCAATCTTGGTTACATCAGACCAGAGAATTTTGTTTGTCTCATGTTCTGAGAGTCTTTAGTTGCCTTTTGGCAAACTCCAAGCGGGCTGTCATGTGCCTTTTATTGAGGAGTTGCTTCTGTCTGGCCACTGTACCATAAAGGCCTGATTGATGGAGTGCTGCAGAGATGGTTGTCCTTCTGGTAGGTTCTCCCATTTCCACAGGGGAACTCCTGAGCTCTGTCAGAGTGACCATCAGGTTCTTGGTCACCTCCCTGACCAAGGCCCTTCTCCCCCTTTAGCTCAGTTTGGCCGGGTGGCCAGCTCTAGGAAGAGTCTTGGTGGTTCCAATCTTCTTCCATTTCCATTGGGGACCTTCAATGCTGCATAAATGATCTGTGCCTCGACACGATCTTGTCTCGGCGCTCTACAGACAATTCCTTCAACCTCATGGCTTGGTTTTTGCCCTGACATACACTGTACACTGTGGGACCTTATAGATAGGTGTGTGCCTTTCCAAATCATGTCGAATCAATAGTATTTACCACAGTTGGACTCCAAACAAGTTGCAGATGATCAATGGAAAGAGGATGCACCTGAGCTCAATTTCAAGTCTCATAGCAAATGGTCTGAATACCTATGTAAATAAGATATGTCTGTTTTTTTTATACATTTGAAAACATTTTCACTTTTTCATTATGGGTTATTGTGTGCAGATTAATAAGGATTTTTATTTATTTAATCAATTTTAGAATAAGGCTGTAACATAACAAAATGTGGTTAAAGTCAGGGGGTCTGAATACTATACGAATGCATTGTAAGTAAGTTCCTTCAAACAGTTAATGACCCTCGTTCTAGTGAGTAAACATAAAACTTGTCAAAAGGTATGTGTACTCTGTCATATGCTGTATTATATTATTTTTAGAGAGAAAGAATAAGTAGGCTATTTAATTAGGGGCATTATTTTAGGCTACGTGAAAAGCAATTGAAAGTAAAGGTTTGGCTGGATTTTTTGTTGTGTCATAATTGTGTTGTGTCATATATAATTGTAGTTTATATTTTCCCATTGTCTTTTCAAATAAGTAGGTATTTTAAATTCTCCAGTGGCCAGGCAAAGTGCCACAAACCCCCTGTGCATCTCGCACACCGGTCCAGGGTTTTCTTTGCTCTTCTGATCTTGCCTGCCGTACTTTAAAGCGAGTCCTCGCGGAAGTACTGACGTGTTCACATTAGCCGAACCAGCACGAGAGGTAGTTAGGTAGAGCCGAGTGACACAGCGGCAGAATCAGGTAAGAAAACCCTGTCTTGCAGCAGTATGTCTGTCAGTAGGTGTGTGAACATATGTTCTTTAGTTTTCGTGGAATTAAGGGGACCAATACCAAAGTAATATTTCAATTGAAGTCCTCTCTAAATATGGTAACGAGAGGCTATGCCTATGCTAGCTAGAAAGGGCTCGGTTTCTAACCGGAAGTGAGTTGTCAAATTCACGAAGTTACTGCTGGTGGTTGTAGTTCAACTTCCCGCTGATTTGTAGCCATCAAAATGACAAGATTGAGATTAAAGACTACAATTTCCTTCTGTAAGGTAGCAGGGTTGAACTGTTTGATTCCCGCTGCACATTATGGGAAGTAGAGGGAATCCATCCGTGTTTCACACACACTGTTAGTGAAAGGTGGTTGTTTAAAAACTACACAAACCAAGAAGCTTTTTTCTAATGTTAGCCAACGTCACTCACTCTGCTTGCGAGACAGGAAAACATTTAATCAAAATTGCGCTATGAATAAAAAAACACAAATGCTAACCATCTCATCTCAAACACTATGAATAATTGTTTTAGCTGGCTACAGTAGCTAGCAACTGCATTCGTTTGCTCGCTAGCTAACCAGTAAACGATTCAACGTTGGAGAGCTAACTAGCCATTATGAGAAGAGACAGTCTATGTGAGCGACTCAACCCCACGATTTACGATGGAGTGGCGCGCCGACTAGTGTGTGGGCGGCCTGTTATGTTTTTAATACAAACTAATGATTTCAGCGCTATTCTTTGGGTGCTGAAATATGTCGTTTTTGACTCATTACATTTTGTGACTTCGGAACTCCAGTCTGCCCACACTAGTCGCCGCTCGTAAATCGTGGAGTTTAGTTTAATTCGGCTATCAAGTCTGTCATTATCAGCTAACTTCAGTCTCACAATAATTGGATGGCTGTTTGATAAGCAACGTGACATTTGACTAGAATGGAAATTAAAATGAAACTATTATCGTTTGAGCCGGTAGACCTTCCAAGGGGGCTAGCCCTATTACAAGCCAAGGACTTTGGGTGGGACGAGTTGGGATAACATTAAACCAGTACTTAGGCTTGAGGAGAAGGTATCTCCTCTGACGCCCATTATCCTTAAATTTCTAAGTCCCATTAATCAGCTCTGCAAATGTGATGTCAAAATAAGTTCAGTACACACCCAAAATATGGAGTTTCGCAGCAAATATCGTCTTTACTGCCGTTGTGCGCAGTATGTACTTGCAAAAAAATTCTACATCGTTTTTGACCAAGTGCATGAGCCAAATCCACAAATCAACCTAACACCAAATGTTGACATTAGGTTGATGTAGCTGACTTAACTCAATTCCATGGAGTTGAGCAGAGACCAGGCTTTGTGGAATTCAGCTACTACTACATCGAATCGCTCCCAAGGTCAATACTCAAACATTTACATTATGTAACGCTTACCATGATGTCCCTATGTTTGCCCTCTAGTTGCATGCCTTTCCTTGTTTGCTGAGATCCATACTTTTTCAGTAAACGTTAATGAAATACAACCACCGATTGTTTGCTCGTTGCTTTTAGATGGCATGTGCCAATTTGAATCTCAACAACCAGTTGGTTGTATTTGATTCATGTTTTATAAAAAAATATGGATYTCAGCAAACAAAGGCACTCAACTACACAAGATTAAACATAGGTACAAGGTAAGAATTTMATTTTTTGTTGTTGAAATGTTGACCTTGGGCAAATCAATTTAGTCAGAGCTGAATTCCAAAAAGCCTGGTCTCTGCTCAACTCTGTTCATGGAGTTCATCAGAAACTTCCTTTACGGACCTCCTGAAAGGCGCAGCGGTCTAAGGCACTGCATCGCACAGCTAGAGGCATCACTACAGACCTGAGTTTGATCCCGGGCTGTATCACAACTGGCCGTGATCAGGAATCTCATAGGGCAGCGCATAATTGGCCCAGCATCATCTGGGTTAGGGGAGGGTTTGGCCAGAAAGGGTTTACTCGGCACATTGCGCTCTAGCGACTCCTTGTGGTGGGCCAGACGCCTGCAGGTTGACCTCGGTCATCAGTTGAGCGGTGTTTCCTCTGACACATTGGTGCGGCTGGCTTCCGGGATAAGCGGGCGGTTGTTAAGAAGCGCGGCTTGTTTTGGGGGATGCATGACTCAACCTTCGCCTCCTGAGCACGTTGGGGAGATGCAGCGATGAGACAAGATTGTAATCGGGGTGAAAAAATATATAAATAAACTTCCTTTACCATGGAGTTGAGTTTAGTCAGCTAGGTTGATGAAGCATTGTTGTCGCTGTATGTGAGTTGTTGCCATGTTATTATATGTGGAAAAGGACTAACAGAATAAAGAAACTAGCTAGCTATATAGCTAGCCAATTCAAAAATTACTGTAGCCTACATGTTGGGTAAGGATGATCTGCCAGTGTTAGTACTGAATATCAATAGCCTATTTGCCAAATTGCTCTGAGCTGAAGGCCAAATATCCTCAGGCTCATCTGTCCACACATTATTTATATGCAGCAAATGTAGCCATGCTTTGAGTCACAGCCAGGCAAGACGTTCTTGTCTTGATAGCTCAACACATTGTGTCTATAACACCTTACTATAAACACTTTGTCTACAGATCCATACTCGCGTTGCAAACAAAAAGCCTGGTGGTGAAATCTGTTAAAGTAATACCTGTTAACAACCCTTTTCTCTCCTTCCACAGACAGAATGTCAGAAGGGGACAGTGTTGGTGAATCAATCCATGGGAAACCATCCACAATCGGAAGCTTCTTCACACGGGTTGGACAGGTACTGCTGCCAGGGCCTTTAGTTGTTCTCTCATCAAATGTCAAGAGGAAAGAAAACTAGGCTAAACCAAGGGAAACGCTGCCACCACTGTTTTGATAAAGATAACCATTGGACCCACTGTCACGGTGGTGCTGCATTGAAAAATTAGAAATTAAACTTCAGATAAGACGATGTGAAAATGTGACGCTTTATCTAATGTTTACTGTTGCGCTCCTGGTAATGGTTGTGCACTGTCTTTCTGGTTGGTGTCTTTTCCAGATCTATCAGTCATGGCTAGACAGGTCGACGCCGTTCTCCATAGGGCGATGGGGAGTCACTCTTTCGCTAACGGCCATCTACATGATCAGAGTGTACATATTACAGGTAGAGAAACACACCACACACAGGGCTTATGCTGGGTCACGTTCAGGAGGTTGCAACGTACTGAACACTACAGATAGAAGTGCCATGAGTAGAGCTGACATTTTCCCTTTCTCAGCATGTCAAAGAGGTATGTCTGTTCTGCACAATAKATTTCTATCTTAAGAGTTCCACGACATTTTGCCCTACTGAATATGCATCTGACGTGTTTTGAAGGTAGACTCTGTAATCTGGCGTCACCATATACAGTGCGACAACTTCCTCCTTTGACGAAAACAACAACAAAAGTCAAATCTGCCACGATTTGGGTATGCCTCAATGGAGGGAGCCTGTAACTGGCTTGTCAGATTTGAATTGTATTGTTTATGACTGATCATGTTGCTTTTCTGAGTTTGAACGTTAATATATTTTGGGGCTCTCCTAGGGTTCTGCAATGTGCCTTTAGGCGTAATATGCACTTGCACACATCCAAGGAGTAGAAGATCACTTTGGGCGCGTCTGTGTGAAAATGTAGGCTACTGTTTTCCCTTTAGACTAGTATTGCCCCAGATATTGTCAATGTGATACATTTGTGAATTATGTGAGGGAATACACGTTTACGCTTCTTTAATTTCCAGTTTGGAAAAGAGCGTCTGCTAAATGAGTAACATTTTAAAATGTAATGTATGAAATTCAAATGAACACTAATATAGGTTTTCTCTGCTCCCTCCAGGGTTGGTATATTGTAACGTACGCTCTGGGAATCTACCATCTCAACCTGTTCATCGCTTTTCTATCACCAAAAGTGGATCCATCAATGCTTGACGAAGGCAAGTTAGAGTTCACTGTAACATACGACATTCCTTTGGGTTGCAGTCATGTTTAAGATGTTTACTTTCTCACATAAAACGATGTACTTCTAGCGCTCACTCTTCATGAAGATACCCTCAAAGCACTCTCCATGTAGGACTGTGGCTCGAGACTATATTTAAGAAACTTTGACTAGGGGTGTGTATCTTTGGCCGACTACGCATCTTGATACACTGGTGTGTATATGATTCAGGAAAGATACATTATAGTTTGGGACGATTCAATACTATATGTTTCAGTTTTCATCCTTATGACTAAACAAAGACTATTAAAAATCACATTTTCTAATTGGGTGATTCTCAAGAAACTCGCCGTTCACAAAATTCTCCTCTTGGATCACTAAGATTAGATCTGTATTTATCTATTTCATAATTATGTTTATTAATGAGATTGTCATTTACAACAATTTCCACATCTACCAATGCAAAAATGATCATTACTGCAACAGTTTTAGAAGTCCAAAGTAGTAATAACAAAKACATTTCTACTATTTGTTTTAGCATTCCTCACTTAATGAAAAGGCCTGAGTTAAACATGACACGGACATATTTCAAATGTAATTATTATTTTGTAACTTCTCATTACCGCTACACAACCTTTTCTGAATCTTGTGTATACATGGTATTTTCACGTACACATTTAGATAAAGGCATAGTATCAGATTAAGCCCAAATAACTAGAGTACATTTTATTTGTTCTAATAGTTTTCAATGTTGGTGCATTACGGTGTTGGTGCAGCAGGTTTCAGAGATGATAATGCGTGTTTGATAGTTGGCGATTTAAAAATTATACTGAGCTCTATTAGAGATTAGATATACTTTTGTATATATAGTGTACAGTTGAAGTCGGAAGTTTACATACACCTTAGCCAAATACATTTAAACTCAGTTTTTCACAATTCCTGACATTTTAATCCTAGTAAAAATTCCCTGTCTTAGGTCAGTTAGGATCACCACTTTGTTTTAAGAATGTAAAATGTCAGAATAATACCTTGACTTTGTTGTCCTTAAGCCATTTTGCCACAACTTTGGAAGTATGCTTGGGGTCATTGTCCATTTGGAAGACCCATTTGCGACCAAGCTTTAACTTCCTGACTGATGTCTTGAGATGTTGCTTCAATATATCCACATAATTTTCCTACCTCATGATGCAATCTATTTTGTGAAGTGCACCAGTCCCTCCTGCAGCAAAGCACCCCCACAACATGATGCTGCCACCCCCGTGCATCACGGTCGGGATGGTGTTCTTCGGCTTGCAAGCATCCCCCTTTTTCCTCCAAACATAACAATGGTCATTATACATTTACATTACATTTACGTCATTTAGCAGACGCTCTTATCCAGAGCGACTTACAAATTGGAAAGTTCATACATATTCATCCTGGTCCCCCCGTGGGGAATGAACCCACAACCCTGGCGTTGCAAGCGCCATGCTCTACCAACTGAGCCACACGGGATTATGGCCAAACAGTTCTATTTTTGTTTCATCAGATCAGAGCACATTTCTCCAAAAAGTACGATCTTTGTCCCCATGTGCAATTGCAAACCGTAGTCTGGCTTTTTTATGGCGGTTTTGGAGCAGTGGCTTCTTCCTTGCTGTGTGGCCTTTCAGGTTATGTCGATATAGGATCGTTTTGCTGTGGATATAGATACTTTTGTACCTGTTTTCTCCAGCATCTTCACAAGGTCCTTTGCTGTAGTTCTGGGATTGATTTGCACTTTTTGCACCAAAGTACGTTCATCTCTAGAGACAGAACGCGTCTCCTTCCTGAGCGGTATGACGGCTGCATGGTCCCCTGGTGTTTATACTTGCGTACTATTGTTTGTACAGATGAACGTGGTACCTTCAAGCGTTTGGAGGATGAACCAGACTTGTGGAGGTCTACAATTTTTTTCTGAGGTCTTGGCTGATTTCTTTTGATTTTCCCATGATGTTAAGCAAAGAGGCACTGAGTTTGAAGGTAGGCCTTGAAATGCATCCACAGGTACACCTCCAATTGACTCAGATTATGTCAATTAGCCTATCAGAAGCTTCTAAAGCCATGACATAATTTTCTAGAATTTTCCAAGCTGCTTAAAGGCACAGTCAACTTAGTATATGTAATCTTCTGACCCACTGGAATTGTGATRCAGTGAATTATAATTGAAATAATCTGTCTGTAAACAATTGTTGGAAAAATGACTTGTGTCATGCACAAAGTAGATGTCCTAACCGACTTGCCAAAACTATAGTTTGTTAACAAGAAATTTGTGGAGTGGTTGAAAAACAAGTTAATGACTCCAACCTAAGTGTATATAAACTTCCGACTTCAACTGTATGTGGACACCCCTTCAAATTAGTGGATTTGGCTATTTCAGCTACACTCGTTGCTGATGGGTGTATACAATCGAGCACACAGCCATGCGATCTCCATAGACAAACATTAGCAGTAGACTGGCCTTACTGAAGAGCTCAATGACTTTCCACGCTTCACCGTCATAGGATGCCACCTTTCCAACAAGTCAGTTCGTCAAAGTTCTGCCCTGCTAGAGCTGCACCRGTCAACTTTAAGTGCTGTTATTGGGAGGTGGAAACATCTAGGAGCATCAACGGCTCAGCCACGAAGTGGTAGGCCATACAAGCTCACAGAATGGAACCTCCGAAGCGCGTAAAAATCGTCTGTCCTTGGTTGCAACACTCACTACACTGCMTCTGGAAGCAACGTCAACAGAGTAACTGTTCGTTGGGAGCTTCATGAAATGGTTTCCATGGCTGAACAGCCACACGCAAGCCTAAGATCACCATGCGCAATGCCAAGCGTTGGCTGGAGTGGTGTAAGGCTCGCCGCCATTGGACTCTGGAGCAGTGGAAACGCGTTCTTTGGAGTGATGAATCACGCTTCACCATCTAGCAGTCCGACGGCCGAATCTGGGTTTGGCGGATGCCAGGAGAACATTACCTGYCCCATTGCATAGTGCCAACTGTAAAGTTTGGTGGAGGAATAATGGTCTGGGGCTGTTTTTCAGGGTTCGGGCCATGCCCCTTAGTTGCAGTGAAGGGAAATCTTAACATTACAGCTTACAATGACATTCTAGACAATTCTATGCTTCAGTTTGGGGAAGAACCTTTCCTGTTTTAGCATGACAATGCCCCTGTGCACAAAGCAAGGTCCATACAGAAATGGTTTGTCGAGATCGGTGTGGAAGAACTTGACTGGCCTGCACAGAGCCCTGACTTGTACCCCATCAAACAGCTTTGGGATGAATTGGAATGCCGACTGCGAGCCAGGCCTAATCGCCCAACCTCAGTGCCCGTCCTCACTAATGCTCTTGTGGCTGAATGGAAGCAAGTCCCCGCAGCAATATTCCAACATCTAGTGGAAAGCCTTCCCAGAAGAGTAGAGGCTGTTATAGCAGCAAAGTGGGACCAACTCCATATTAATGCCCATGATTTTGGAATGGGATGTTTGACGAGCAGGTGTCCACATACTTTTGGTCATGTACTGTATCATGGGTGAATAAAACTTTATTTAAAAAAAMGTTTTTTTACTGAAACTTGAAAAAGTCTTAAGGTAATGGCAAACATGTCCACAGACAGTGTTTTTACTTAATACATATTTAGTTTAATGTGAATTTCAAATGGTATACAATTTATGATTGATCAAGTCAAATGTTATTGGTCACATACACATGGTTAGCAGATGTTAATGCGAGTGTAGCGAAATGCTTGTGCTTCTAGTTCCGACAGTGCAGCAATATCCAAACTACAGCAAGTGTTTTATTCGAATACATTAGGTTTATCGAAAGTAAAATTGTATAAAAGGAACTGAATTTATGGATGCATTTTGGTAATGAGAATTTGGGGTGAAAATGTCAAATTCAGGCTCATATTTATTTGAAATGAGACACTATGCCTAAACTAGGCACCTTAGTCTTCAGAATGATTGCAGATGCAACATGGTTTTCTAAGTCCATTTGCAACTGTCAAACTGGTATCATGAGAATTACTCATTTCTGAAAACATTGCCATTGATATAGGCTAATGCCAAAATTAGATCACAAAATTCAGATATGTTACAGTTCAGTTCACCTACATGCAATATTTTGGATAACGGTTTGTTTACTTTGCCCTCACCAGACTTGCTAATTAAAAATTTGGAAATGCATTTGGTAAGTGGCGTCTATTGTGCAAGGTTATTTTAAGGCTGGGATTGTGACCGAATCGGGGGGGGTCGTCTCATACCAGTTCTCAGAAAGTATTGGTGAATAGTTAAACCTACTCTGTACACTCAAGCAGACTTTCTTTAAGTATGGTTTGTGACCCACCTGTTAACGGTGGGTTGCGACGTGTCACAGTAAATGTATAATTATTTAATTCATTACCGGAATTAATTTGGCCAAGTGCAATTGCGCTCTATGGTCAGTGCTCTCTCTGCTTAGCAGGGGTGTCTCTGCTCATTTTGGTATCTGCGGGAGTGGGAGGGAGACGCCGGTGTGCTTTGCAGTTTGATCTGGTTTCTGCAGTTTTATTGAAGATCACTGCAGCGCTGTCTTTCAGCAGCAGATGATGCGCTGTCAGCCACTGATTTGTTATTCTCACTCGCCATCACTCACCGCTGTCATCAAATGGACTCAAGCTAGCCACAAGTTCTGACTGAGCTCATACACCACAAATACAGCGTTGAGTTTCTCTCATGCAAACTTTGAGAAATGGTGAGGAGCACCCACAGTGTGTTTTATGCGGGAAGTGCTAAGTAATGAGTCTCTCAAAACAAACATTAAAACGACACATCCGACCAAACATCCACAGCATGATGGTAAACCCAGAGAATTTTTTTCAGACAGGGCACAATGCTTCAGGAGACAGTGCTTCGACAGTGGAAAAGTAAGTCAGCTAGCAAGGCATTGTTGTCATTTTATAACAGGTGATGATAAGCAGAAATAAGGGAGCACTAACTCTCAGTAGTAAATGTGAATTTCTCTTTCAAAAAATCCMCTTGTACACAGCTAAGAGCTAGCTAATGTTAGCAAAAGCAAGTTAGCTACTGTACTTAAAAAAATWAAAAAAAWAATAATTCACTAGCGAAGTCAGTTAAGAACAAATAATTGTTTTACAATGATGGCCTACCAGAAGGCCTCCTGCGGGGACAAAACACACAACGATGAGACGACAACACTACATAAAGAGAGACGACAACAGCATGGTAGCAACACAACATGATAGCRGCACAAAACATGGTACAAATATTATTGGGTACAGACAACCAGCACAAAGACAACAGTGCATCACGCGAAGCAGCCACAACTGTCAGTAAGAGTGTCCATGATTGAGTCTTTGAATGAAGAGATTGAGATAAAAACTGTCCAGTTTGAGTGTTTGTTGCAGCTCGTTCCAGTCACTAGCTGCAGCGAACTGACAAGAGGAGCGACCAAGGGATGTGTGTGATTTGGGGCCTTTTAACAGAATGCGACTGTCAGAATGGGTGTTGTATGTGAAGGATGAGAGCTGCAGTAGATATCTCAGATGGGGGGGGGGGGAGTGAGGCCTAAGAGGGTTTTATAAATAAGCATCAACCGATGGGTCTTGCGACGGGTATACAGAGATGACCAGTTTACAGAAGAGTATAGAGTGCAGTGATGAAATCTAATGGCTGAATGGTAAAGAACATCTAGCCGCTCGAGAGAACCCTTATCTGCCGATCTATAAATGATTTCTCCGTAATCTAGTATGGGTAGAATGGCCATCTGAATCAGGGTTAGTTTTGCAGCTGGGGTGAAAGAGGAGGGATTACGATAGAGGAATCCAAGTCTAGATTTAACTTTAGCCTGCAGCTTTGAGAGAAGGACAGTGTACTGTCTAGCCATACTCCCAAGTACATGTATGAGGTGACTACCTCAAGCTCTAAACCCTCCAAGGTAGTAATCACACCTGTGGGGAGAGGGGCATTCTTCTTACCAAACCACATGACCTTTGTTTTGGAGGTGTTCAGAACAAGGTTAAGGCAGAGAAAGCTTGTTGGACACTAAGAAAGCTTTGTTGTAGAGCGTTTAACACAATCCGGGTAGGGGCCAGCTGAGTATGACTGACTATCATCTGCATATAAATGGATGAAAGATCTTCCTACTGCCTGAGCTATGTTGTTGATGTAAATTGAGAAGATCGTGGGGCCTAGGATCGACCCTTGGGGTACTCCCTTGATGTGCAGTGGCTGAGACTGCAGATGTTCTGACTTTATACACTGCACTCTTTGAGAGAGGTAGTTAGCAAACCAGGCCAAAGACCCCTCAGAGACACCAATATTCCTTAGCCCGGCCCACAAGAATGGAATGGTCTACCGTATCATAAGCTTTGGCCAAGTCAATAAAAAGAGCAGCACAACATTGCTTAGAATCAAGGGCAATAGTGACATCATTGAGGACCTTTTAAGGTTGCAGTGACACATCCATAACCTGAGCGAAAACCAGATTGCATACCAGAGAGAATACTATAGACATCAAGAAAGCCAGTTAGTTGATTGACAAGTTTTTCCAACACTTTTGATAAACAAGGCAAAATAGAAATTGGCCTATAACAGTTAGGATCAGCTTTATCTCCCCCTTTAAATAAAGGAAGCACCGTGGCTAACTTCCAAGCAATGGGAACCTCCCCAGAGAGGAGAGACGGGCTTGGTGACGATAAGTGCTGCAACCTTAAAGAAAGAATMTGACCCAGATGTTTTTTGGGGGTCAAGTTTAAAACTTCTTCAGGATTGGTGGGTCCCCTGCGGGACGGTTGAGCTAACATAGGCTAATGTGATTAACATGAGGTTGTAAGTAACAAGAACATTTCCCAGGACATAGACATATCTGATATTGGCAGAAAGCTTACATTTTGCACTGTCCAATTTACAGTAGCTAATACAGTGAAAGAATATCATACTATTGTTTGAGGAGAGTGCACAGTTTTGAACATGAAAAGATATGAATAAACAAATTAGGCACATTTGGACAGTCTTGATACAACATTTAACACAAATGCAATGGTTCATTGGGATCAGTCTTAAACTTGCAYATATACTGCTGTCATCTWGTGGCCAAAATCTCAATTGCACCTGAGCTGGAATAATACATTATGGCCTTTCTCTTGCATTTCAAAGATGATGGTACAAAATAAATACAAAAACTTTGTATTATCTTTTACCAGATCTAATGTGTTATAGTCTCCTACATTCCTTTCACAGTTCCACAAACTTCAAAGTGTTTCCTTTCAAATGTTACCAAGAATATGCATATCCTTGCTTCAGGGCCTGAGCTACAGGCAGTTTTTCATCTGTATTGTTACTTAGGGTTGTATTATCAAACTGAGCCTGTGTGATGTGATCAATCTGTTTATTCCTGTTCAGAATGAAAATGATTTATTGTATTTTAACAGCAACAGTTCCAATCTAGACATTTGTACGAGTTAATGGGGAAAATAAACATGAAATTATATTTATATGGGTATTTAATTTCATTGTTATTTGTTTTTGTCTATATTGCATTTGTTTTAGGCATAAGGGAAATGAAATATACCGATAATTACATATAGTCGCATGTTTTCATAAGCTTGGGTCCCAGGAAAACAGACTTTCTAATTTGGTTCCCAGGCTGAAAAAGTTTAAGAACCCCTGCACTAGAGAAACAAGATATTGGAGAGCTCCTTTCCTTTCAATGTGATGAGAGTAACTTAGAAAGGTATTTCTTTGGAAGCTCTTGGGTTACTATGTAAATACTATTTAAAATGCCTTTAGTGACATTTTGGTATTTAAAACCGAATGCAAAGTGTCTACACCAGTGCTCTTATCGGGATTCTATTTAGAGCCGTTTTGAAACTCTGTAGTCACTGTTCTTGTTTTGAGTCCATTTGATTGGCTAGCAACGTGATCCTCGCTGTAACTTTGCTCCCCCTCCATTCACCTGTAGATGAGGGCCCGGCGCTCCCCACCAAGCAGAACGAGGAGTTCCGTCCGTTCATCAGGAGGTTGCCTGAATTCAAATTCTGGTGAGATCCCCCAAGGACCACACCATCTCTAGCTGTCATCTACCCAGCTTGGCCTGTCACTGAACTGGACTGAGTTACAGGCTTGTGCATCATTTGTGCCCACTATTTCAGTGTCCTGTCGGAATATTCCACAAATCTTTGAGTGAATGATGTCACACAGAAAATACACACAATCCATGGAAAGTGAGAACACCCATATTAACGTAGTACACTGACATGTACAATACTGTGTTCTATGTCCCACTATTCAATAGCCTGGTTCACAGAAAATACCTCCTGCACACTGTCCCTTGCAAATTCTCTCCTTTTTATTCTGTTTACTCACCAAGTAGCCAGCTCACCCACCAATGTGAAGATATTCTTGGCCTGTGGAAGTATATTTCCAATAGGACACGGCACTAGGATTGCTCTACGAACTTTTACAATACAATGTAGCCTAGCTTTCCAGTGCAGAGCTGTATCGTTGTACATACTTTCCTTACTATCAAGGCCATTTCATTCTCAACCTGAACCTATAACAACAATGCTAATATGTACCGGAGGTGGCACTGACAAGTATGTTGTTGCCCATACTTATTTTGATGGTAGGAAACAGAAATATCTCGTGCTTAGCGTTGTAGTTTACTTGTGCTTTCTTTACCACTGTCTACAGGAAAGGAACTTACTATCGTTAACGCTGACTTTTTTGTTGTGTGCATGTGTTTTTTCTTTTGTCTTCAGGCATTCGGCAACAAAAGGCATCGTCATCGCCATGATTTGCACGTTCTTTGAAGCCTTCAATGTGCCAGTGTTCTGGCCCATACTTGTAATGTACTTCATCATGCTTTTCTGTATCACCATGAAGAGGCAGATCAAGGTAAGGGAAACCCAGATGACGCTGCTGCTTACTCTGCATGATATATAGTTGTGTCAGACAATTCAAAGCTAAATGGATCACAGTCATACAATCCTAATGAATTCCTCTGCTCTTGATATGTATCTGTAATTAATCATGCTTGTCAATCTTCAAGATGTTTCACCTAGAATTCAGTCAATAAGAACATCATGTGAATGTGGCTAATTTTATTTTTCTTCTCCTACTTTCAGCATATGGTCAAGTACAGATACCTCCCCTTCACACACGGGAAGAGGACTTACAGAAGCAAGGAAGAAACCGGGAAACCTTTTGCTAGTTAAAATCAAACCCTCCCCCTTAACCCCCCCTTGAGAATTAAAAGTTATGGAAAAATAGTATATGTGGGTAAAAGGGGTCAGTGATTGTCTGAGGGGGGAAAAAGATACAATAAATAGGTTTGATCCAAAATGTTGACAGTATTGGATGGTAGTAGTGCTGAGGATTGACGTAATCACAAGAACACGCTGCCTTTGGTTATTATGGGGATGGGGAGTCATCTCTCAGCCGCGGGATACCGTTGTCTTTGGTCAGTGGATGAAACGCAGTGCCGCCCTTTGCCTTGTAACCCCCTGGGGTAAGTATGAACTCTGCTGGAGGGGGCGCCACTGGACGGATTGCAGGAGAAATTCAGTTGTGGATTCTTAATGACGCTCCATTTCTAACTGCTGGCTCCAAGCGAAATACAACTACTTTTGATTAAAGACATGGTACCTACTCGTTTATAACGTGTACTTGTGGGAAGTCCTTAGGTTTAGAATGAAATAACCTGATTAGATGTACTTTTTATTTTAATTTAATTGATTTAAATTGATGTGGGTCTATGATCAAGTGTACTTTTGCACTGTCTTGAGACTCACATCAGAAATGTTCCTTTATGTAAAGCAGTTAATTTTTAGTGACTGGTTACCCTTCAGTTGAACACGAATTCACTACATACAGTACAGAACCATCGTCCAACCATCTGTTGATGGCACAAGCAGTGATTTAGGTATAGGAGATTGGCTAGATAACAAGTTAGCGAAGAGTGAAAACGCTGCATGGCTAGGACAGAGTTGGTGTACTTTCCAGAGAATATCATCATGGAGAATTATGAAATGTCATGTTTTTTACAACATTATGTACAGAGAGGTTTAAGAAAGCCCAGTTCAAGTTGTGTGGCTGCTAAAAAGAGAAAAAAAAAGTATTATTAATTTGTTACTGTTTTTCCCTCCGTAGCCATAGAATCCCTTTTGTGTTTAWTCCCTCTGCTTTCCCGTCATGTCAAACATACGATTTGCTTGTACAGTTGAAGAGAACTGTAATTGTCATTCAGCACTCTTGGATACTAAATGACAGATTACTTTACGTATGGGGAAGTAAATCAAGTAGTTAAACTTCAGATTTATGCTTTGCGCCCCCTGTGAATATACTTTTTTGGGTTCAGATTTCTTAAAATGTACATCAGTATCATACTCTTATTCAAATTATTATTTCCTTCCAAAAAAGTTATCCCCTGAAAGACCATATCCTTTGAACAAGCAGTTTAGGCAACTGTTTACAAACTAGGGTGTATTCCATTCAAATCTAGTAGCTTGATACTCACATTCTGTATTTTTCTTTTGACAAATGTGGTAATAGTCTAATCATTCCAAACAAAAATTATTTTATCTTTTGCAGAGGACACATAAGAAAAAGTGAGATTTGAGAGCTTTTAATGTAACAAATGAATGAAGGGGGTATGCTGGGGATCTTATGAAAAGTGTGCGGTAGTATTTTTGGTAACCAGAGACATTTTGGAAAACCTTTGATCAGCAATAGGGAAGGGGGAAAAAAATTAAAATCCTGTCAAAGTACATAGTGTTTCAAGGGTTTATATCTATTTTAAAGATTACATTTGTTTTGAGATTTATTTAACATTTTTTTTCTTCAAACAACTGTTGAACAAGTGTTCCAAGTCATCGTATGTCATTTAAAAATAAAACTAGTAAAATTGATTTCTAGATTTATAAACTTTCTCATGAAAGAGATTGCATGTTCTTGGTTGCTCTTGTGCTGCAATTATAAACAAAAAAAGATTTTAATAACTTTTAAGTGTAATTTTTTTCACTCCAAATGCTATTAAAGAGACTGTGTCCCTTCAAATTAGGTGTGGCTGTTTCTGCTTCATGTTTTTGGATCTCACTGACATTTGTCTGTTAACTTTAATCCATTCCTGCTTTTAGAAGTAACCATTAGGGCGGTAGGTAGACCAGCGGAGATGGACAGTTCGATTCCCGGGCCAGGCACTGGAAAAATAGGGGGAATTGATCTGGCAACTGGAGGGCTGCTGGGTTCACATCTTAAAGACCTCCCCCTACTGTTGGGCTCTTGAACAAGGCCATTAACCCCACAACTTGCTCTCCATCCAGGGGAGCTGCTCGTCTCAACTGTATGTGATGTTGGTGTGGACACAGGCACTCTGCCTTCACATGTAGTATCTGAAGAAAACAATGCTGTAGCATCTCCTAGCCCTGCAGGTAATGCACTACCTGAATAATTCTCTTGCCCAGCCTCTGAGTTTAAACTGGATAGAGAATATATACTGGGAGGACTTTGACATTCATCATGCCAGCAGCTCAGTTCTTTACAACAGACCGGAGACTGGATTGCTCTCAGTACTGTAGCACAACATACGTTTCCACATTCAGGGAACTCCAAACTCTAGACCTGGAGAGACATTGGGTGTGCAGGGTTGTTTTTTTTACAGCCCAACTTAATTAAGCAATGCTTGTACTGAATACAAAGGTCATTATTGTAAACTGTTCTGTTGGTTTGGAATAAAAGCCTGCATACCCAGTTGGAGTTGGAGACCCCTGAGTTAAATAATAACACATTTAAGTAAAGTGAAATGTCGTTCATAGTACTGTAAATGTATTATACTGGGGCTATTCAACTATATTCTTACAGTGGCCAGATTTGAAWTTTTTTATTTACAGAGGTGGCAGACATTTTTTACATGGGATTACTCTTCCTAAAAACTGGTATAAACAACAATGCAGAAACATAATTATAATCTTATGAAGCCCTTTTATTAAAATTAAATAGGGATAAAAGTTCATTTTAAGTGCTTTAATATTAGCCTAATTCAGTGCATTAAATTGTTTAAATAATGGAACACATTTGTACTTACAGTGCATTCGGAAAGTACTCAGACCCCTTAACTTTTTTCACATTTTGTTACGTTACAGCCTTATTCTAAAATGGATAAATTAAAAAAAATCTTTACCTACACGCAATACCCCATAATGACAAAGTGAAAACAGGTAGACATTTTTGCACATTTATTAAAAAGAAAAAACTGAAATTCCTTATTTATGTAAGTATTCAGACCCTTTGCTATGAGACCTGAAATTGAGCTCAGTGTTTCCATTGATCATCCTTGAGATGTTTCTACAACTTGATTGGAGTCCACCTGTGGTAAATTCAATTGATTGGACATGACTTGGAAAGGCACACACCTGTCTATATAAGGTCCCACAGTTGGCAGTGCATGTCAGAGCAAAAACCAAGCCATGAGGTCAAAGGAATTGTCCGTAGAGCGCCGAGACAGGATTGTGTCAAGGTGCAGATCTGGGGAAGGTTATCAAAAAATGTCTGCAGCATTGAAGGTCCCCAAGAACACAGTGGCCTCCATCATTCTTAAAATTGAAGTTTTGAACCAAGAAATAAAATTCTTAAATTCTWAAAATGGAAGGTGACCAAGAAATCAATTGTAACTGACAGAGCTCCAGCGATTCTCCCATCTGGAGATGGGAGAACCTTCCAGAAGGACAACCATCTCTGCAGCACTCCAACAATCAGGCCTTTATGGTAGAGTGGCCAGACAGAAGCAACTCCTCAATAAAAGGCACATGACAGCCCACTTGAGGTTTGACAAAGGGCACCTAAAGACTCTCAGACCATGAGAAACAAGATTCTCTGGTCTGATGTAACCAAGATTGAACTTTTTGGCCTGAATGTCAAGTCTGGAGGAGACCTGGCACCATCCCTAAGGTGAAGCATGGTGGTGGCAGCATCATGCTGTTTTTCAGTGACAGGGACTGGGAGACTAGTCAGGATCGAGGCAAAGATGTACAGAGAGATCCTTGATGTAAACCTGCTCCAGAGCGCTCAGGACCTCAGACTGGGGTGAAGGTTCACCTTCCAACAGGACAACAACCCTTAGCACACAGCCAAGGTAACGCGGAATGGCTTCGGGACAAGTCTCTGAATGTCCTTGAGTGGCCCACCCAGAGCCCGGGACTTGAACCCGATCGAACATCTCTGGAGAGACCTGGAGAGACCTGAAAATAGCTGTGCAGCAACGCTCCCCATCCAACCTGACAGAGCTTGAGGATCTGCATAGAAGAATGGGGGGAAAACTCCCCAAATACAGGTGTGCCAAGCTTGTAACGTCATACCCAAGAAGACTGTAATCGCTGCCAAAGGTGCTTCAACAAAGTACTGAATAAAGGGTCAACTAATCCACATTACTTATGTAAATGTGATATTTCAGATTTATTTTATTTATTAGCAAAAATGTCAACCTGTGTTTGCTTTGTCATTAGAGTATTGTGTGTAGATTAATGGGGAAAAAACGAATACATTTTAGAATACGGCTGTAACCTAACAAAATGTGCAAAAAGTCAAAGGGTCTGAATACTTTCCGACGGCACTGTACATCGTAGTAGGTATAACATACCTCCTTACATGTTACCAAACCGCCCATGTTGCGTGTGCGAGCTTTGCAAAATAAATGTACACATGTTATTCAATCATTTCATCCAAACTGCTCGATCGCGTCAACGAGCGTCTGCGTAGCCAGGCGCTACAGTAGAACTTGGTTATATTTTAGACGCGCTGCAAGTCTGGCCTCTCCCATCTACTCATTGGTTTTAGGAGCATATTAACTCACGTGGGTGATTGCAAGATGAACTAGGTCCACACTCCAGTCCAGTTGGTGGCGGTAATGCACCCTAAAGTTGGTTGCCAACCCCCATATGAAATCCAGAAGAAGAAGGGTAGATTAATCAAAACTAACTAGTTTTCCCTTTTTATCTGTGGATTAGTTGTAGAGAACAGACAATTTTGTGAAACTCAAAATGAGTCCAAATTCTACAAAGATCCAGACCAAAAAACAGACAATGGATTGCAGGTAAAATAACAACCCAATATTTATCTCCCAGGAAAGGTTAGCTAACTAAATGTCCATGAATGTTTAATGTGTTTCTACCCGTCCTCAAATGAATATAGTTGGTTCACAGTTGGTTTTGGTATTTTTACCTACGTGCTATGAACCCGCCTGGTGGGGGATAGACAAAATTAACATGCACACGCGATGAGTCAGCATGTTAGAAACTCACGTAAATTTGCACAATCATTACTTTTTTTCAGCAGGTGTTTTAAAACGCTTGACTCTGAAGATTCAATTACGTCTAGCCCCTCACCATTGTTTCTGTGAAGAACGTCTGCACTTTGTTCACCAGTTACCCACAGCCAGTGAGCCTCAACACAGCTCTTTATCCASCTCTAAGGGGAAATCCTCAGTATTGTGGGTCTGTTTGAGTAGGCTATTTTTTATTATTATTATTATTATTTCACCTTTATTTAACCAGGTCAGCTAGTTGAGAACAAGTTGTCATTTACAACTGCGACCTGGCCAAGATAAAGCAAAGCAGTGCGACACAAACAACAGAGTTACACATGGAATAAACAAGAGTACAGTCAATAACATAATAGAAAAAAAGAAAGTCTATATACAGTGTGTGCAAATGGCGTGAGGAGGTAAGGCAATAAATAGGCCATAGTAGCAAAGTAATTACAATTTAGCAGATTAACACTGGAGTGATAAATGAGCAGATGATGATGTGCAAGTAGAGATACTGGTGTGCAAAAGAGCAGAAAAGTAAATAAAAACAATATGGGGATGAGGTAGGTAGATTGGGTGGGCTATTTACAGATGGACTATGTACAGCTATGTAGGCTACATCGATGCATCTTAAACTTATCTTTATAGATACAGGCCTACCCAAACTGACTAAATGAACGTTCATGACAATTGTTCTATGACCTTACAAAACCACTGCCTGGTCCACAATTCATCCTAAACCTCCATTTTGAATTTATGTGTATGCAGATTAGGCCTATGTGGATTCCCAACCGTTTAAGATAACACGGGGGCCTCTGATACGAGAGAACTGATGCATGTAAATAATTAGTAGCAGAAAAGTGCTGTGCTGTTCAACAAGAACCTCATTTGCGAGCCGCTGTTTCGGTAGTTATGCATAAAACTGGAGAAGAATGTGATGAATGGGCATCATGGCATGAGCCCAAGACAACCCCCCCCTGACTGTTGGTTCCTCACTGGTTATGTCTTAACATTGTTAATGTAGGAAGGAACTGATAACAAGCTATAGGGAGCTTTGATGCACGGATCGATCCCTGTGAACAAGTGTCACATGGTGCACACACTGGGAACCAAACGCCGAGCTTACTTGATGCCCACCGTTTCAATAACAGCCAACAGCCACCTCTACCTACCTGCAGTCCAAATAAAGAAGAACGAGAAAAGAGTATGGAGGAATGTCCATAGAGCTATTCAAAGAAACAGTAGTAAAGTAACCTTATCCCCTGGACTGGCCTTATTGACAAGGCAGATAACTCACTAAAACAAATAGGCTGGTGAGGTGTGCTGAAAGATACTCTCTAAACCTGGAGGCTATTCCCATGTAAAGAGGAATGGAGGATGGGGGCAAGCACCGTTCCACCTCCTATACGCGTTGCGGTGTGATTGAGATGCCGTTGGATAGCACTGGAGGCCCCTTCGGTCTCCACAGAGTTGTGCCCTTTACGTGAAACAACTTACGGAGCTCTCTGAAATGACATGTTCTGGAAATGAGATGTCCTTGGCATCGGCGTTATTTACTTTGTACCCCTAATGAAGCCAGCTTCCTGCAAGACAGTGGCTGCTTAAGAGGTTTTAAAGCTGGACATGGTGAGGTAGGCCTAAGCCTATAGATCATTTCTCAACTACTATGACAAACCAAACTGTTCCCAGTGCATTTTATTCTGTGTTATAGAAGTTGGTTCATGAATCATTACATTGATAAAGACGTACTGTATTTGTGTGTGAATATCCCGTCCATTCCCTCTCCCAGCCCACTAATGCCGATACCAAATCAAATGAGGAGAGGATTCTTCAGTTCTGTCATTTAGTATTTATAAAATACAAATCTACACTGTGAAAATACTAAACAACAAAGCATTTAATAGTTCATTAAAAGAGCCTATAAAAAATGACAGGGTCATTTTGAGATAAATACCATGCATATTGATCATTTCACTTGACAGTAGATCGAATAATTGTTGTAGAAGCATAACTAATAGTGGTACGCCAGCCTACCATACACCAGATTTATGGTTAGTTCCAAGATGTCTGCTTTCTCGAGCTTGCGTTTTTGAATCTGAATAGAAGCTTAATTGAGCCACTATTACGTCAATTGGACTAATAGATTCATAGCATAACTTACTTACTAATAGCATAACTTACATTGTTTTGTGTAATAATTATCCAGCAGGTCCAAGCATTTATTTATGTGGGCTCCTCTTTACTTCTCCATCAATGGTTTGGATACCTGACAAAAAAAGAGAGAAAAAGCATTAACAAACAATGCATTTGTCATTTAAAAAAATATTTGTTGTTGACATTCATTTGTTTGCAAGTTATTACTTGCCAATTATTATGCATGCATGTAAGTAACATGCTACGCACCGTTTTACCATTTATGATTGTGGTCTGTGGTCTTGACTGCCGACACCATTCTGTAGGTAGTCCTGGTCTGCTTACAGATGTTGTTGCCTGAACACTCCCTGGCGCACGAGTGAAGGCATTCTGCTTCACTAGCCAATTAATAGCGTCCCACGTCACATGTCAACGCGACAAGCGCCCTGTGGATCGCGCATGCCAAGATGAACAGCACTGCTTTGACAGCCCCCAACAACCAATCAGCTAAGAGCTCTCACCGAATACTCTAATGAACACTCATCATCTCCAAAAGTGGCATATCTTGGACCTATATCCCCAAATATTGCTGTCTAAAGCTTAAGATATTATTATACGGTTAGGTTATTTATGGAAAGAAACACAGGCACTGCAAAAATTACATGAATGTCTCCAAAAAACAACTAATATCCTATAGGCTTTAACTATATCAACAAATAAAGCTATATTATAGCCTTCCATATCTGGAAATTGGATGACAGATTTTTTTTCAACATGCATAAGCCTATTACATTTTTGGCAAAGTAGGCTAATAGCCCACTCAATATAGCCTTACCATCTTAGCCTTCAATTCGTGCGTGGTGAGGTAAAATCAATGTTCTGTCAATTAAATAATAAAAAATGACTACGTTTTCATTCAATTTTGATTACATTTCCATAGACTAAATGTCAATCTATACCTATACGCCTATAGACATATCATTAGGCATCAATAGTAGAGGAAACATACAATGTGTGAGATTTTACAGAAAAGCGTAGAAAATCATAGCATAATATGTTAATAGTTTTTTGCTCGGTTTGGGGACTCGTATCAGCTCTTGCTATTAATTATTTTATATCGGAGTTTCACAACAATGAGGTCGAAGGCAACGTGGAAATTCTCTCCATGTCTCCACAACATTTAGATTTTCTGGTGATACAAGAATCCGAGAAACCTGTTGCAAAAGCCTGTCCACACACCCAATCGTCCTGCAACCATAAAGCATATTTAAAATTGTACCTTTATTTAACTAGGCAAGTCAGCTAAGATCAAATTCTTATTTACAATGACGGCCTACCTCAGCCAAACACGGACGACGCTGGGCCAATTGTGCGCCGTCCTATGTGACTCCCAATCACGGGCGGATGTGTTACAGCCTGGATTCGAACTGGGGACTGTAGTGACGCCTCTAGCACTGAGATGTAGTGCCTTAGACCGGGAGCCCATATATCAAGACCTATCTCAACGACATCTACCATCACGTGTTCCCAATGTTTTTGTTTTCTTCAGAAACATTTGTTTTCACAGGCAGCGAGGAGAATCAGTTGGCCACCCCCTGTCTTGAGGCCCTTGCCTCCTGGTTCTCCACACTGTACCCTCAAAAGGCACAACCTTTGGGAAAGTCATGGCTGCTGAACCGCCTGAACAAGCCCAACTGCCCTACTTTGTGCATAACAGACATTGACATATAGGGAGACCTTCTGGAGAATCAGAGACTTTTCCCTTGAAGTACAGCCAACTCTTTAGAAATATATAGGCTATAGCCACAACATGACAAAATTTCAATCTTTAGCTTTTTTTCTTCTAAAAATCAAAAGGTTTTTACTTCTAGTGATCTAAACAAAGTGGTAGTGGCATTATTGCAGGAGTAGGCTGTATATCCTGTAGCCTATAAATGGTGGTGTCATTTCTTGATAAGAGCAAAAGTGAAAAAGGTAAAGTGAAACGGGACCATGCCATTTGTTGGACACGCAACAGGTGGAATGGAGATTCTAGACAACTTTCAAAGTTGCTCAAGTCCTCTGAAGTTTGATTCCAGACACAATGGGGGTGTTCAGCTGACAACTGAGCGGACGGGAACAAATGGCGGGGAAAGGGAGAGGGTTTGCCCATTAACATCTCAATGTATCCAGTTCAGGTGCAAGGTGCCCCTCAAAAGAGCCGAGAGGCCATTGATCTTTTCTTCTGTTTGTTTTGTGTCCACAAAAAGAGGGCCCTATCAAAGATCTCCCTCACTTTTAAACACTAAACCACATTTGTATTTGTGTTTATTATGTATCCACATTAGCTGTGGTAGCAGCTACTCTTCCTGTGTCCAGCAAAATGAAGGAAGTTATGCACAATTAAAAACAATACATTTAATTTCACAACACACAGTGCCCTCAGGCCACTACTCTACAACTACATACTGTATCTACAACACAAAATCCATGTGTACGTGTGTGTGTATAGTGCATATGTTATCATGTGTGTATGGATGTGTCTGTTTGTCTCTTCACAGTCCCCTCTGTTCCATAAGGTGTATTTTTATGTTGTTGTTTTTCAATCTGATTCTACTGCTGCGTGAGTTACTTGATGTGGAACAGAGTTCCATGTAGTTATGGCTCTATGTAGCACTGTGCGCCTCCCATAGTCTGTTCTGGACTTGGGGACTGTGAAGAGACCTCTGGTGGCACGTCTTGTAGGGTATGCATGGGTGTCCGAGCTGTGTGCCAGTAGTTTAGACAGACAGCTCGGTGCATTAAACACGTCAATACTTCTCATAAATACAAGTAGTAATGAAGTACATTTCTTCTCCACTTTGAGCCAGGAGAGATTGACATGCATATTAATGTTAGCCGTGCTGCCATGTTCTGGGCCAATTGCAATTTTCCTAAGTCCCTGTTTGTGGCACGACCACACAACTGGACAGTAGTCTTGTTGATAGTGTTGTTAAGAAGTTTTATTATGGACAGACTTCTCCCCACATGTTTTTTCAGCAGCAGATTAGGATCAATATTGTCAAAAGCAGCACTGAAGTCTAACAAAACAGCTCCCACAATCATTTATTTATCAATTTCTCAGAGCTAATCATCAGTCATTTGTGTACAGTACAAGCCGTACATGTTGAATGCCCTTCCCTATAAGCATGCAAAAAATGTGTTGTTAATTTGTTTACTTTGAAATAGCATTGTATCTGGTCAAACACATTTTTTTCCAAAAGTTTACTAAGTTTGATTGGTCTGCTGTTTGAGCCAGTAAAGGCTGGTTTGCTGTTCTTGGGTCGCTGAATGACTTTTTCTTCCCTCCTGTCCTGAGGGCACAGACTTTCCTGTAGGCTTAGATTGAAGAGATAGCAATATAGTCTGCTATCATCCCATGTCTGGAAGGTGGCCCATATATCCTCCTTCAAAAAGTGGTGACCCGTGTGACCTAAATAGTTTTGAGGGAGCATGCAATTGGCATGCTGACTGCAGGAATGTCTACCAGAGCTGTTGACAGATAATTTTATGCAAATTTCTCTACCATAAGCCACCTCTAACGTCCTTTTAGTGAATTTGGCAGTACCTCCAACTGGCCTCAAAACCGCAGACCACGTGTAGGGCATTGTGTGAGTGAGCGGTTTGCTGATGTCAACGTTGTGAACAGAGTGCCCCATGGTGGCGGTGGGGTTATGGTATGGGGAGGCATTTACTACAGACAATCAACTTAGAAATGTAGAAGGAAGGGAAGCGCTGCTAACGTACACCATAGTAGGTTTTTGTAGACAGAATGTGCTCTTTGGTAAAAGCGGTAAGTTGGTCATCAAAAAGAAAGGAGGACCAAGGCACTCTTCATGTAATGAATTAAAATGCCTTCATGACATGTTCAATGGAAACAAATAGTTACAAACTCACACGCGTTTCGGCCTTCATCTGAGAGTACAAAAGATATGATAATAAAATGTTCTCTTTTTGAACAGCATTTTCCAATCAACCCTGATTTGAAGAGGAAGTGGTTACAGAATTCATTGGACAACACCTAGTACGCCATACTATACACATTAAAAAGTGTTGTCAAAATGCAAATCAAGGCTAGAAGCATCAGACCCCCTAGAAAAGTAGTTCCATTGTGACGAGATCCTGAGGCACATTGTCGTGCCATTCATCCGCTGCCATCCCTTCATGTTGCCATCCCTTCATGTTTCAGCACGGCCTCATGTTGCAAGGATAATCCAATGTTCTGTTCTTTAAACAGCCACTACAACTTCAGCAAACTTTAACCACTGCTAAAAATCAGTGTCAGGGATAGGGACCAAATGCAATCAACTCAAGTATTTGTTTAATGTTACTAAAGGGCTTGATTCAATCCGTAGCGCTGAAGATCCTCCGCGTAGCGCAATTTAAAGGTAATTTCCGATTTAAGCCAACATATGCAGCTTTTAACATGAATGCAGTCTCCGAGAACGCGGGAACATTGCCTTTAAATTTCAATCGGGCAATAGCGCGGATCTTCAGCGCTACAGATTGAATTCGAGCCCTTAACCATGGGGGAACCAAAGTTGCAAAAATAAGTTTCCTAAATTGCATCCTGTACAGGTACTGAACAAAAAACTAAAACGCTCTCAAGAGAACAGCCTATGTGAGCTTACAGAGGAGCTAGTTGCTTTTCTTTGCCACAAAGCCAACACATATCTAGCAAAAATGCTTGATGAGGAGTTCGTATTAGATGTTTGTTTTTTCAAATCAATTAAATGGAGATAATTTGGGACGACAGAGGGATAAAGGCCAAACATAATGCTCAATTTCCTTACACTGCTCAACTACAGTGGCAAGAAAAAGTATGTGAGCCCTTTGGAATTACCTGGATTTCTGCATAGTTTTGACATACAATTTGATCTGATCTTCATCTAAGTCACGACAATAGACAGTGTGCTTAAACTAATAACACACAAATGATTGTATTTTTCTTGTCTATATTGAATACATCATTTAAACATTCACAGTGTAGGTTGGGAAAAGTATGTGAACCCCTAGGCTAATGACTTCTCCAAAACCTAATTGGAGTCAGGAGTCAACTAACCTGGAGTCGAATCAATGAGACGAGATTGGAGATTTTGTTTAGAGCTGCCCAGCCCCATTAAAAAAAAAAACTCACAAAATTTGAGTTTGCTGTTCACAAGAAGCATTGCCTGATGTGAATCATGCCTCGAACATAAGAGATCTCAGAAGACCTAAGATTAAGAATTGTTTCCTTGCATAAAGCTGGAAATAGTTACTAAAGTATCTCAGTCAGTCCACGGGTAAGACAAATTGTCTATAAATGGAGAAATTTCAGCACTGTTGCTACTCTCCTTAGGAGTGGCCATCCTGCAAAGATGAATGCAAAAGCACAGCGCAGAATGCTCAATGAGGTTAAGAAGAATCCTAGAGTGTCAGCTGAAGACTTACAGAAATCTCTGGAAGATGCTAACATCTCTGTTGACGAGTCTACGATACGTAAAACACTGTCCATAAACATTGCTGCACGTCTGAAGTTCGCAAAAGAGCACCTACTGGCAAAATATTCACAGCACACCAACATCAAAACTTCATCCCAACTATAAACTATGGTGGAGGGAGCATCATGGTTTGGGGCTGCTTTGCTGCCTCAGGGCCTGGACAGCTTGATATCATCAACGCAAAAATGAATTCCCAAGTTTATCAAGACATTTTGTAAGGCTATCTGTCCGCCAATTGAAGGTCAACAGAAGTTAGGTGATGCAACAGGACAACAACCCCAAAAATAGAAGTAAATCAACCAGAGAATGGCTTGAACAGAAGAAAATACATCTTCTGGAGTGGCCCAGTCAGTCCTGACCTCAACCCGATTGAGAAGCTGTGGCATGACCTCGAGAGCAGTTCACACCAGACATCCCAAGAATATTGTGGTACTGAAACAGTTTTGTAAAGCGGAATGGTCCAAAATTCCTCCTAACCGTTGTACAGGTGTGATCCGCAACTACAGAAAATGTTTGGTTGAGGTTATTGCTGCCAAAGGAGGGTCAACCTGTTATTAAATCCAAGGGTTCACATACTTTTTCCAACCTGCACTGTGAATGTTTACATGGTGTGTTCAATAAAGACATGAAAAATTAGAATTTTTTGTGTTCTATTAGTTTAAGCAGACTGTGTTTGTCTATTGTTGTGACTTAGATGAAGATCAGATGACATTTCATCACCAATTTATGCAGAGATCCAGGTAATTCTAAAGGGTTCACATACTTTTTCTTGCCACTGTATATTCAGTCATCATCAGCAAAGTTCACTCCCATGTCTGAGTTATTAGATAAACTGAAACCTAACTTTGCAATGAGATATGCCATGCATAAAATGTTTGTTTCCTGATGTAGGTCAACTGTGTAATACAGTGCATTCGGAATGTATTCAGACCCCTTGACTTTTTCCACATTTTTTTATGTTACAGCCGCACTATAAAAACATTTTTTTATTTTTTTTATCTCCCTCAATCTACACACAATATCCCATAATGACAAAGCAAATAAAGGTTTTTAGAAATGTAGGCAAATTTATGAAAAATAACAATCACATTTACATAAGTATTCAGACCCTTTACTCAGTATTTTGTTGAAGCACCTTTGGCGGCGATTACAGCCTTGAGTCTTCTTGGGTATGACGCTACAAGCTTGATACACCTGTATTTGGGGAGTTTCTCCCATCCCTCTCAAGCTCTGTCAGGTTGGATGGGGAGCGTCGCTGCACAGCTATTTTCAGGTGTCTCCAGAGATGTTTGATTGGCTTCAAGCCCGGGCTTTGGCTGGGTCACTCAAGAACATTCAGAGACTCAAAGCCAGTCCTGTGTTGTCTTGGCTGTGTGCTTAGGGTTGTTGTCCTGTTGGAAGGCGAAACTTCGCCCCAGTCGGAGGTCCTGAGCGCCCTGGAACAAGTTTTCATTAAGGATCTCTCTGTACTCTGCTCCGTTCCTCTTTCCCTCGATTCTGAGTAGTCTCCCAGTCCCTGCCGCTGAAAAACATCCCCACAGCATGATGCTGCCACCACCTTGCTTCACCGTAGGGATGGTGCCAGGTTTCCTCCAGACATGACGCTTGGCATTCAGGCCAAAGAATTCAATCTTGTTTCTCATGGTCTGAGTCCTTTAGGTGCCTTTTGGCAAACTCCAAGCTGGCTGAGGAGTGGCATCCGTCTGGCCACTGTACCATAAAGGTAGTGCTGCGGTCCATCTCCACAGAAGAACAGAATAACTCTGTCAGAGTGACCATCGGGCCTTTGGTCACCTCCTTGACCAAGGACCTTCTCCCTCGATTGCTCAGTTTGGCCAGGTGGACAGCTCTTGGAAGAGTCTTGGTGGTTCCAAACTTCTTAATTTAAGAATGATGGAGGCCACTGACTTATTGGGGACCTTCAATGCTGCAGACACTTTTTGGTACCCTTCCCCAGATCTGTGCCTCGACACGATCCTGCGTCGGAGCTCTACGGACAATTCCTTCGACCTCATGGCTTGGTTTTTGCTCTGACATACACTGCCAACTGTGGGACCTTATATAGAAAAGGACATCATTGAATGTAAATGTAAAACAAAAGAGTGGTAAAATATGAATGAGGTGTTAGTATGGGTGTAGTAAAAACCAATGTGGCTCCCAGGAATTCCACAGCCTCTTTCAAAGTTGCTATGTTGTCTAGCCTACCAGGTTCTAAAGCAAAGGTAGGCAAGTCATGATGTGTGCAAAGCCAATAATATCAAAGTCCTAGCTTTGGGATTATAGGGTGGTTGAATAAAAACAACAATTATTTAGGATATACCAGTATGAAATCTTTCAACCACCCCAATGCCATGGTTGTGTAATAATAATATAAACTTTCTCTACTCTTATTTGAGTGAAATATCCCGAGGGCGATGCAGAAGGTGAGTTTATAAAACTATCTGTGCTTCCTTTATTCTCTCCCGTAGTCAGGTGTTTGTGGTCCCCCCCAGCCGGGCCCAGGCTTGTGGGCTCCTGTCCTGCTAGGCCTGTGAGACGACCCAGTCCGTAGGGGGGGACCAGTTCGCCTTGGCGCTTCCTTTCCCGCCGGTGTTCACGGAGAGAACCTTTACCTGAACGGCACATCCCGGAGCTTTCCCCACCACCGCTGCCCATCCTGTGCGAGCCGTCCAGCGACCCTACCCGGCTACAGCTCCTGCCATGCTCCGAGAGGCGCCGCAGGGCCTGGGGCTCATGCTCAAAGTCGGTGAGTGGGAAATGCGGGTACAAGATGATGTGCATAGACGTCTGGGATTAGGGAGATGGTGGAGGTGCGGCGAGGGCTCTTCATGGGCTGGGCAGCGGGGTCTCGTCAATATAGTTGATGACCTCGTCGCGGCTGAATCAGCACAAATCATCCTCCTCGTAGTGTTCTCCGCCACTCCCACGAGGCAGCTGCTTGAGCATGTGCCCGGTAACCTCGGAGCACCGGCGCTGCGGTGTGGGTGGCTCTCCTCATGGCAGGACACCGGGCTGCTCCTGTGCCGCTCGTGGCGCGGCAAGCTGGAGCTGTAGTGGGTAATCCCCATCACGTCCTCGGTGGAGCCCCAGTGGTGTAGGTAGGAGGGGATCTGGCCGCTGGTCCACATGTCGGTTTCGTCGTGGGAGAATCTTCTTGTAGGGGGCACCTGGCGCAACACAACACACAGGCCAACAATATCAACTTGTATGGAGGTTAGGCCTGTATAATGTGCATATGATAATGGCTGTACATTCATACATCCTCCATGAAAAAATAACAGAAAGATATTGTTTCTCTTACTGCTAAAACAAAGCATGTGTGTACCGGCACCCCCTGTATATAGCCTCCACATTGACTGTGTACCGGCACCCCCTGTATATAGCCTCCACATTGACTGTGTACCGGCACCCCCTGTATATAGCCCCGCTATTGTTATTTTACTGCTGCTCTTTAATTATTTGTTATTCTTATCTCTTACTTTTCTTTGGGTCTTTTCTTAACTGTATTGTTGGTTAAGGGCTTGTAAATAAGCATTTCACTGTAAGGTTTACACCTGTTGTATTCGGTGCATGTGACTAATACGATTTGAATATTAGGCAATTTTCTTATCTACAGGCTACTAATCAAATGTTGTCATTAATGCAACTCCTTTGAGATATAGGCAGTCACTTAACACATATTTGGTTTTGAAACTATTATGGCACTAATACAGCACTATTGTAACAAACAACTTGTTGGGTTAAATGGCATTCTCCCCAAATTGATACTCACAATCCACATTGTTCTGAGAACTAAGTAGGAGAGACATAACGTCAGCTTTTGGTATGGGTTTGTCAGTGAGAAGATACACAGCACAAAACTAGTATCAGAGTGCCACTATGTGGTGTCTTTTGGTAAATACAGAAATGAGACAGCAGACTATACAGTAGCATTGAGTGAGAGGTTTGGACAGTAGTTGGAAAATGAAGAATGGCAGGGGGAAGATGAGGAATGATTTCCCAACAAGATGCAACATGGCAAATGAAAAAGTCTGATTCTGTAAATATAAGCCACTTGAGAGTTGCATCATCAATTATGAACTATTTTGTAATTGATTTCTTGAATTGTATTGACAAATTGTATACCGTATGTAATGACCGCTAAAACACAGACTTTATCTTAACCAATTGAAGAGTAGTATGCGTTTTCAAAGTGAATAGCTATATAAGATACACCATTTAAATGTTGGAGACCTTGTTGTTAAATGCACTGCAAACTAAACTGAATGATCTTGTAGTCTAAGTTACCTGGGAAATTTGAGCAACTAAACGCCTGTTGAAACATGCATCATGCAGCCATGATATCACTGTACACTGTTGGTAAACACTAACCATGTACAGTCATACCATTGCTGCTGGAACATAAGTCCCAAATCAACCAAAATACATCATATCAATTCCCGAGATGTATGTTCTTCAAGGCGTCCTTTCAAGGCTTGGGAGGTTTTTCCAACGTAGTTCTTATTACAAGAACAATGTAACATGTAAATAACTCCATTAGTAGGGCATTATACATTACTTTATCTCACAGGTCCTAGAAATTTGAGGGCATACACAGTTCGAAAAATGTCCTTATGGTGCTACAAGAGGTACATGATTTATAGGGAAAGCATCCTTTTATGAATGACTCTTTTCTATCTGAACACATCTGATTTAGCCTATACGTTTGATAGATTTCTTGATTGTTTATAGGAGAATAAAGGTGAATTCTGGAAGGCAGAATTGAAAGGGGAATCTGATTTTAATGTGCCAATGTTGATTGACAATATACTTGATGCCATTACGGCTATCATTGAAAGTAATTCTATAGTTTATAGAACTGTTTCTACTGTTTTTGTTGGGATTTATTTTGTAACTGTCTTCAGTTCAAGATTTTAACTTGTTTTTGAGCTTCATCAAGCCAGGTATCGGGTATCCTCTCAAGCGAAAACGCTCAAGGAGAGAGTTTTGCCCATTTTTATATTCTACCTCTGTGTCACAGACAATCTATGAAGTTGGCTTACTGGTAAATCTCTTTTTAGGGGGAGCGGGTGATAACTATCAGCTGTCAATATATTTATTTGTATCTGTTGGTTTTCTGTTAACTGTAGTTCTTGTACTTGTTACAAAGGGACGATCTATATCTAAGAAATGTATAGAGTTAGTTGAAGTGATTTGCAGAGTTGGGAGCTAATGAGTTCCCATTGCTGTTCCAAAAGTCTGTAAGTAGAAATATTTATTATATAGAAAATAGTTTAGTAAGCTCTAGTTGTGCAAGCTTAATTATTCAATATGTTGGCGCATCGCTTAAGCGGTTGGAGGGGAAGAATTTGAGGGTCGCCATACCTCCATCATTCGGGAATATTGGTATATAGCGATGAGACATCAAGGGTGACAAAGCAGTCTCCTTTACTAATAACTGGTATACTTCGTAGTTTCATTTGAAAATCAGTGGTGTTTTTTTTAGATAAGATTGCAACTGTTTGACTAATGGATAAATGTGAATGTCCACATAACGAGACACTTGTTCTGTTTGGGAGCCTGAAACGATAGGTCTTAATGGAGGGTCTGCGGTTGATTTTGTGAACCTTAAACGGACCATAAAGGATCAAAACTGTAGGTTTTGGGACAAAGATATTCCAATTCCTGTTCTGTCAACCAATTTATTTTCTAGTCCTTCATCAAGGACTTTATTCAATTGTATAGTTGGAAGATCGAAAATCTATTTCTTGTAACATATTTTTTTATCATCCAACAGGCTATTCATTTTTTCGATATACATGTTGGTATTAGAAATCACTGTTTAACGATGATAATGAGGCAGATTGACCAGAATGACATTTCATAGGTTGTTATTTAAAAATCCACACACATAGTATGTAACTCACTGTATTTCAGGCATTAGTCATTTTACCTTTTCTCACCTCAGCTGACCTCATTTGTATGTTTTTTATGTTTTGCAGTCCATGGTGGCCTATTAGACCAGCACATTAAGCTGGTCAACGGCATGCTCACCAGAAATCTGAAAAGGTCTGTATATACAGTATAGTCTTTCTTTACGTTATTTTCGCTTTAGTCCATCTCTGTCTTAATTTTTCCCTGCTTCCTTCAGAATTCCAAAGCTATTCTCTCATTTGTGATCTTCATGTTTTTTTTTCTTCAGAATGGTCCCATTCAGACATTGTGAAAGCCCCTGTGAAACCAACAGAGAAATGCCAGACCAGAGGTCTCTCCTCTGATGATTAAGACTCACAGGTATGGTTATTTAATATACAGTTCCAGTCAAAAGTTTGGACACACCTACTCATTCAACGGTTTTTCTTTATTTTACTATTTTCTACGTTGTAGAATAGTAGTGAAGACATCAAAACTATGAAATAACACATATGGAATCATGTAGTAACCAAAAAAGTGATAAACAAATCAAAATATATTTGAGATTTGAGATTCTTCAAAGTAGCCACCCTTTGCCTTGACAGCTTTGTACACTCTTGGCATTCTCTCAACCAGCTTCATGAGGTAGTCATTGGAATGCTTTTCAATGAACAGGTGTGTCTTGTTAAAAGTTCATTTGTGGAATTTCTTTCCTACTTGTGACAAGGTAGGGGTGGTATACAGAAGATAGCCCTATTTGGTAAAAGACCAAGTCCACATTATGGCAAGAAGAGCTCAAATAAGCAAAGAGAAACGACAGTCCGTCATTACTTTAAGACATGAAGGTCAGTAAATTTGGAACATTTCAAGAACATTGAAAGTTTCTTCAAGTGCAGTCGCAAATACCATCAAGCGCTATGATGAAACTGGCTCTCATGAGGACCGCCACAGGAATGGAAGACCCAGAGTTACCTCTGCTGCAGAGGATCCGTTCATTAGAGTTACCAACCTCAGAAATTGCAGCCCAAATAAATGTTTCACAGAGTTCAAGTAACAGACACATCTCAACATCAACTGTTCAGAGGAGACTGTGTGAATCAGGCCGTCATGGTCGAATAGCTGCACACAAAAAGCACTACTAAAGGACACCAATAATAAGAAGAGACTTGCTTGGGCCAAGAAACATGAGCAATGGACATTAGACCAGTGGAAATGTGTCCTTTGGTCTGGAGTCCAAATTGGAGAATTTTGGTTCCAACCGCTGTGTCTTTGTGAGACGTGGTGTGGGTGAACGGATGATCTCTGCATTTGTATTTCCCACCACTAAAGCATGGAGGAGGAGGTGTTATGCTGGGTGTTATGGTGTGGGTGTGATTTGCTGACAACACTGTTGTGATTTATTTAGAATTCAAGGCACACTTAACCAGCATGGCTACCACAGCATTCTGCAGCGATACACCATCCCATCTGGTTTGCGCTTAGTGGGACTTATTTGTTTTTCAACAGGACAATGACCCAACACACCTCCAGGCTGTGTAAGGGCTATTTGACCAAGAAGGGGAGTGGTGGAGTGCTGCATCAGATGACCTGTCCTCCACAATCACCCGACCTCAACTCAATTGAGATGGTTTGGAATAAGTTGGACCACAGAGTGAAGGAAAAGCAGCCAACAAGTGCTCAGCATATGTGGGAACTCCTTCAAGACTGTTGGAAAAGCATTCCAGGTGAAGCTGGTTGAGACAATGCCAAGAGTTTGCAAAGCTGGCAAAGGGTAGCTACTTTGAAGAATCTAAAATATATTTTGATTTGTTGAACACTTTTTTAGTTACTACATGATTCCATATGTGTTATTTCATAGTTCTGATGTCTTCATTATTATTCTACAATGTAGAATATAGTCTCCCAAGCGTTGCAGTGGTCTAAGGCTGCATCTCAGTGCCTTCACTATAGTTCCTGGTTCAAGTCCAGGCTGTATCACATCCGGCTGTGATTGGGAGTCCCATGGGTGGCGCACAATTGCCCCAGTGTTGTCCGGGTTTGGCCGGGGTAGGCCGTCATTGTAAAAAATAATTTGTTCTTAACTGACTTGCCTAGTTAAATAAAAGTAAAATAAAATATCAAGAATTGGGCTGCCTGTGTAAACACAACTTAAAGATTTGGGAGTACATTCAAACTATTTCCCTACAATAACTTTTCAGTCAATGCTATTTTGCTTGACTAAATGGAGAGGAACAAGTCTCCCGAAGGTTTGTGCAAATTTGTTGACGAATAGTTTTATATCTGTCTGATTTAAATCAATTAAAAAAACTAAAATGCCCGTCATTTTTTTCTGAAATAGCGCAACTCTACCACTAGATGGCATGGTGTCCTCATTACCTCATTAATGCATGTAAAAAAAAACATGGGTGATATCACACATTTTCCAATGCATTTAACAAAACATTTCCAAGTGCTCTGGAGTAAGACTCTGCTTCTCTCTTATCACACTGTCTTTTCGGTCAGAGGTGTGTGCAGCGATTTTTATTTTAAGACCAAAACCATGTCACTGGTTTTGCTTATTATCGTTCATCTGTCATTACATAAAGAACATAAAACAAACATTTGGAATGGCCTTCCTGTTCCAGTCTGTTTCCACTGATAGGTGGTTAGAGAGGTAAGGAAACCTCACTATAACACACACACACACACACACACACACACACACACACACACACACACACACACACACACACACACAGGGAAATGTATTGCCAGACACAGAGGATGATGGTGAACAGTGCAATAATAAAGTGTGTGTGTGTGTGTGTGTGTGTGCGTGCGTGTGTGTAATCACACCACAGTACTTCTATGAAAATCTATTTAACAGCTGAAGGCCCATTTGGAAGGACCTGATGTCAACCTTAGAGACCAAGCTGGAACAGTTGAATTGTTTATTTTTGTAAGTTATCAATCTTTGTTAACATATCACTGTCAGTATTAGAGCTTCTATTTTTTTGATTTATGTGTAAGGTGGTTGTTCGTATTGTACATTTGCCTGACCTATGTATTGGGCATCATAAAAAACATTGTGCGGGGACCGCGTTCGTCAGACTGCTTATCCAGACGCAAAGTACACAGGTTTATCCACACGCAAATGATAGCTCAACACACGCACAGGGAGAGGATAGCTCGCGTTGCTTCGATGATCACCCCTCATAGCTCGCAATGGATTTTGTCGCCTGCACAACACCTGTCAGTCCAAGCGCCTATCAAAATGACACTGTGCTTGTTGTGTAAAGGACTTCGGGCTGTTTGCTAAGCGAGTACCACTTCCTCCCTGTTCTTCATACTATTCGGCCAATACCTGGCACGAACTTCTGCCTCGCTCGCACACGTGACTACTCTCCTGAAGCGTCTTACCGGTCGGCGCCTCGAGGAAAGCTAGCTATCCGCTGGCGCAAGTGGGGACACTTCAGGCAGAGGTGTAAGTTTCACAGCTCCCCATGTGCTACACTTGCTCAACTGCCAAACTGCTTTCTATTTGACTAAAACCTTGTTCCTTAAAATGGCATGTTTACTATTTTACTAACCATTTAAGGCCATATGTTTAAACGTTTGTGTGACAGTTGGTGGGTGCGTCTTGATTACACGCACTTCTGTGCGTAATGATACGTTTTCTTACCAACTAAAATGAAATAGTATTTTGTCTCAGTCTAGGCCTAGGTTATGGCTACATATATCCCAGTCATACCAACAAAGACAACTAAGGAAAATTGAAATGAAGAGGAATATACCACGGTATCGTAGTTTTTATTACAGCTAAATATATGTACAATGCGTAATGGCAATACATATACAAATACATCCCTAAAAGAGACATTTTACGTTTTTAAGTAACATAACACAACGTGCTTACATATCGTTTATCTGCACAGACCCAGAATACTGAAGTCTAAAGTGCAAATGACACATATAATAACCCTTTGGGTTTACAGAGGCGTTTTCTGTGGCCCTTTTATCATTTAACCCCCAAAGAGGACTAAATTTAGCAAAATAAAATCCATGCAGATCTTAATAAATAAGAAGAATTTCTTCAAACTTCTTCAAACGACAGAAGACGTGTAATTACTTCAGTATATAATACTTAACTAACATGATTTAACGATGAAGTATAGCTTTTCATCAAGAGAATATGACAATGCATGCATCTCTATAGCCTAGTATTGATAAATACAAATGTACAAGAGACGTTTCCCCGACATGTACATATCATACAATTTACATTGGCGTTATGGCTTCTTGAATCTACCAGGGTCTCCACATGTTAGCATTGACAGCTTGTGGCACTGGCTGGGGCCGGTTGGGAAGCGAGTTCGAGTGGTTCTCGATTCTGGAGCCAACGTTGGCTTTGAGGCTCAGGAGTCTCTGCTGAATCTGGGGGAAAGCCCTGGAGCTCTGGGCGCAACAGTTCTGACAAGCTGGGTCGACGGACGCAGACATGGACTGCTGGATGAAGTCGTTCACCCGCTGACACGAGTCTTTGTCCAGGTTTGTTTTGGGGATCAGAGCGGTGACGCGCTGCAGGCAGGCTTTGTACCCTTCTTTGAAGCTGTCTGATGTACTTTTTTTCTGAGCGGCAGGAATATCACTGAGGAATCTTACGGTCATCTCAAGGATGTCAGCTTTCTCAAGCTTCGAGTACCGAGAATTCTGCACAAAAAGAGAACAGGGTGATGGTTAGACCACTATCTATCTATACGCATAACTTCGATGATGAAATGTTTACAGCTGTGTATTCTAGACACGTATAAAGCATAGCCTATTTGTTGGTTATTTGGAACTTACATCTTTTCCTGTGAGTGGAAGGATCAGAGTCTTCAGATGGTTGATGCTGTCATTGATACGAGCGCGCCTTCTCTTTTCCAACAAAGGTTTCATTGTCTGAAAAATGGTAACACACAATTTAGAATCCATGGCAAACCCATTTATCACGAGAATTTAGAAAAAGAAAGTATTTTCTATTCTATTGTATCTATTTAGACCCTTACCTTTCTCAATTCAAGCGCCTCTTTTCTCCTGGCCACAGTTAGCCTTGGAGCAAAGGATTGGACAGATTCGGAGGTTATATTTGGAATCATTTTCATTCTCGTATGTGGAGGAGCACTATTTTCAAGTAGGAATCTTTGAGATTGGAGAGGATATGTTTCCAACGACCTCGGGCCGCAGTTTATATGGAGGTCCCGAGCGTCGGTTCTGTGCGTCACGGGTACGCCCCCAAGCTACCGTCAAATAATTTTGACTGAGGACTTTTGCATTTGAAACAACACGAGCACCAAATGTACAATAATAACCATCTGTCTCCCCATTTAATCCAAGCATAACAACTATGGTTTGTGCAAGCTACATGTGATGATACAAAGCTTGCAAAACGTCTGCGTAAATAAGCGTTGCTTTTTGGTCAAAGTGATTTGAACATCAAATGCTATTGTATACAAGCAGTCTTTAACTTCAAAGATTTCTCATTATTCTCTGATTATTCTAAATTGCATAGTTTTTTATGTACAGCTTATTATTTACGTTTTTAAATAAGTTAAATGGTTCGATACCCATGCGTAATTACGCATAACCAATGTTCCATGGAAAGCATATTGCATTGTAACACCTTTTCATGGTTAGTGATTTAGAAACATATCAGCCACACATTAGGCCTACATGTTATTTGAATAAATATTAAACGTGTATGCAATTTCACGTTCAATTCGATAAATAGATGCAGGTTATAGTAGATGGACATGGTTCAATTCAATACACGTTTTTCAAATATACCGTTCAGCCTCTCACGTTTTGTAGATAGCATTAAACATGTTTTGCACAGATGTTGTTTGATATCCATTCTGTATCGTAGTCTAACATTGGTGGAGGGGCTATGGATGGATGGACGATGGGAGGGGGCACTGGGCTTTATGCATTATTTACATCTACACCGACAGATACCCAAGCCAAGCTAACTTCAAATAACATCTGCTTGTAAATTGTGATCAACTATTTTCTTAGTGTGTGATGTCTAGGCCTCTTACATTTTCTGATGGGAGCTGTCTTTACCTGTAGCCTACTTGTGCTGCCTGGGGAGGGGCGTGACTTTGGGGGGGTTGCACGACAGATGATGGGTATGAACTGAAATTCGTTTAAGTTCCTACATGAACAAAGCAAATGTAGAAATGTTTAGCATTCGGCCTATATCCTGAGACACATTTAGTAGACGAACCATTGTTGATTCGAGTCATGGTGTATACATTCCATGTGGCATAGTCTACAAACCCTTTACCGTTAATTCTATTCAGAAAATGCCTTTAGCATGTCTTCCATAGGCTACCAGTTCCTAACAACAATCACTACTCCAGTGTTAACGACCTATCAAACTCGGCGGTTCTCATGGGAATCACGCGTGCAGCACGCGCCATGGAGACCAGATGGGCGTATGTTACCGACCCCTAACCCACCCACCCCCCCAACCCAACCCAACCCACCTCTCCCATGTCCCCCTCCTCCCCACTACCATCCCCCTCCTCCCCACTACCATCCCCCTACCACCAGCCCGTGTCACCCTACTATAAGGGAAGAAGCCCCCACCCTGCTTGTTCTAAACTATTTCTGCATTAAGTTTTATGAAGCATGTTTTGCTAACAATTTTGGCGTCGGTAGCCTACAAATCTGCATGCGATTGGGTGATGGTCTCCATGGTATCCATGATTAAAAACTAGGATGCCAAAATAGATTTCCCCCCACACCCCCCTTTCTATAGATGCTCTCTCCATATTGCCATAGTCCGGTCGGCTTGACTTTTACATACTTTATAGCGTCCACGCTATATTTTTGCAAGTGTGTTTTTCAGTGTTTGTGCGTAAAAGCCTGTTTGGGTGTAACGAATTGATGATGGTCGATGCTCTAGTTCAGAGACGGGTCGCATCGATGTAGTTTAAGAAACACAGAATCAAACAAATAACATAGCCTTTCATTATAAGCCTTGTATATTTTCAAGTAACTTACAGATTGTTCGAAACTGGATATTTGCTATCACAAATCACTTTTAATTACCATGTGTACTTGACCTGTGAGGTCTGCATGTTTCAAAACATTTTCAATAAGATAAACAATCGAAATACTTCCAAGATAACCATCGTTCTAATTCTGTGGGGACAGGACCTTCTAACGATGCAGTTGAGCGGACGCTTGGCTTGGAACAAAACGAAGCCGTGAAATTGATACGCGCATTTGCTGCACGCGCCCCTATCACCCCCGCGGGGCCTTCAATTAACATTTCGGCTGTGTGAATCCAGAACTTTTCCATATAGAGCTTACGGTTAGGGTTCCCTTTGTCTTCCCAGCCAATTCGGCGTGGGTAACCCATCTGTGCAAGCTGAATGGACAGTGACCTATTGTCTAAGAATGTTCTGATACGTGAGAATGAAAAATTCAGCTTTTGGGATGGGGGAGGATGTCAGCCGCACCACGACTGCCCATGACGAGGAGCTGCGTAGCTGGAGTTGGGCTCTACACTTCTTTTGTCATGGCATGACCAGCGTCTCTTTAGCCAGACAAATGGGAATGGAAAAAAACAAACTCTCAGGTCATGTCTGGTTTTCTTGTGTGAGATCCAATGTAGCATACACCCAATAGTAGATCTATTGTATCTTAACCAAAGCAATTAGATGGTAAAGTAGTATTGTAATTTGGTTGAATACAATAGTTGTGTGTGTGTGTGTGTGTATATAACTCACATAACGGTTATTGTACATCAAATGAGTTTGGAAGCTCTTTTGTACAATGTGTACCTTATAACATGCTCTTTTGTACAATGTGTACCTTATAACATTTGTTGGCATCCATCCAAAACATTTCATGTCATAAAATACAGTAAGATATAAAACATCGGTAAAGTATATCTAAACCGTTTTCGTCGAGCTTATCAGACCACGGTGATATGAGCTGGTGACTGGTGCAGAATCTGAAGTTTTAGGCGTGGAACACAGCTGGGAAAAGGGGCCAGAACTCACTTAATATAGTTGCAGCAGATATTTTGTGATTAAGTGTACGTGAAAACAGATTAATATTCTACATTTATTTTGATGGGTTTATTTATCCAGGGGTTACCAGGTAGACTTTGCACCTGATGCGAACACTTAAGAAATCCCCGTACTTTTATGGAAGTGGAAGAGGTTTAAATTGTAATTCAAGATGGAAGAAAAGATGAAGCAGTTAAAATAAGTGAGTGGTTGAGGGATGGATGGTTCGGGATTGTAAAAAAGTACATTTCTTGAAGAAAATGTCGTGTTTGCTAGTTTGTTTTAAAGTATTTATGGTTGTGAAATAAGTTATAATAATAGTATAAGTAGTAGTGATGACTGCAGTAGTAATGGTAGTGACTGGTTATAGTAGAAAAATTAGGTAGATGGAAAGATATTGATTGATTGACTGATTTGATAGGATGGGATACGATGGAATTGCCGAAACATGTGAAAGTTGGTTTGGTGTCTGTAGCATAAACGGTTCAAGAGTTACTGTTGGTGGGTTATTTTAAGCAAAAATATTCATGGTTGATAAATATTTTTTACGAATTTGAAGTTAGCATAGCCTTAACATGTGAAAGTTGTTTTCCTTACTGTTGCTGCTGGTTGGTGAGTTATTTTCTGCAAATGTGTGCACATTTATGTAACTCTAGTTCATAAAGGTTTTAAAGAATTTGAAGTTAGGATACCCTATATGTTTTTTTTATAGCTTAATTGGCAAAGGAGCAGGACCATTTTGAATAGCTACCGTCAGTATTCCCATGATTCTCATTCAAACCCATGTTAATGTATGCACATTTTTAAATGGTTAGAGTTGAAAAAGTATAAATAGTATAAAAAATGGCAAGCAATCTAATTCGGGTCAGTCTGAACATCTCAACGTTGCTTTTGTATTGATAGCTTACGTAAGAGCAGTGGCACATCCAAATACGTCCTGTTCAATTCTATGGAGCGTTTATGAACATTTAACACGGTTATAGACTGTAGTTCAAAAAGTGTAAATGATATAACAATTCTGAAAGCAATGAATGTAAGTTGGGTCGGTCTGAACATCTCACCGTTGGTTTGGTGTTGATAGGTTAAATGGTGGAAGAGGTGCATGCCAACATTTTCACCGTGGAAGTCTATGGCTCTTTTATTGCCATAGGTCATGCATTGGGAGCTCATTTAAATCAGTGGTGTAAAGTACTGCCTAAGTTTTTGGGGGGTATCTGTACTTTAATATTTATATTTTTGACTTTACTTCACTACATTCCTAAAGAAAATTATGTACTTTTTACTCCATACATTTTCACTGACACCCAAAGGTACTGGTTACATTTTGAATGCTTAGCAGGACAGAAATTGTCCAATTCGCACACTTATCAAGAGAACATCGCTGGTCATTCCTACTGCCTCTGATCAGGCGGACTCACTAAGCACAAATGCTTTGTTTGTAAAGGATGTCAACAGCAAAGGTTCTTGTGAAGATGCTGGAGGAAACAGGTACAAAATAACGCGTCTCCTTCCTGAGCGGTATGACGGCTGCGTGGTCCCATGGTGTTTATACATGCGTATTATTGTGTGTACAGATGAACGTGGTACTTTTGTTCCGTCTGGTTTGCTTAATATAAGGACTTTTTAATTATTCATACTTTTACTTTTGATACTTAAGTATATTTTAGCAACTACATTTACTTTGATACTTAAGTATATCCCTTTAAGACCATCTGCCACAGGGAAGATAGCTTTATGGCATCACAGGATGTAGGCTACACATTTTGGCGCAATGGGGTCTCATGTACTTAGTATGAAACTGACACAATGCATGAAAATGCCAAGGAAATATGTTCACAGTGAGTTTGCTCAGTGAAGAGTTAATTCCAAGCCACTGGATGTATTAGGGGTGCTATCTGTTGTGAAGCCAATATGTTTTGTTTTAATTTTACTCAAATCATATTTTATTTGTCACATACACGTGTTTAGCAGATGTTATTGCGGGTGTAGCAAAATGCTTGTATTCCTAGCTCTAACAGTGCAGTAATATCTAACAGTAATATCTAACAATTTCACAACAATACACACAAATCTAAAATAAAGGAATGGAATTAAGTACATATAAATATTTGGGCAAGCAATGTCAGAGCGGCATAGACTAAGATATAGTAGAATATGATATAATACATTATATACATATGAGATGAGTAATACATAGACTAAGATATAGTAGAATAGGATAGAATACAGTATATACATATGAGATGAGTAAACCTAGACTAAGATACAGTATAATATGATAGAATACAGTATATACATATGAGATGAGTAATACATAGACTAAGATACAGTACAATAGGATAGAATACAGTATATACATATGAGATGAGTATACATAGACTAAGATATAGTATATACATATGAGATGAGTAATACATAGACTAAGATATAGTAGAATTTGATAGAAATAGGAGTATATACATATGAGATGAGTAATATATAGACTAAGATATAGTAGAATAGGATAGAATACAGTATTATATATATATATATATTGTTTAGAACTATCATCTAGATCTCATAGACTGTCACTCCTTGCACCTGTTGCTCCTTGACTGAATATGAGTGGTTACATTTCTCTAGCCCCATCCCTCAGCTTAGGATAGACAACTGGCAGGCTCAGGCTTTTGTGCCTTTTAACTTGAATAACAAATACAGATTTTGTTAATACGATTTTTGGAATCTATACTGACCCCTAAAGAGACATTGAAATACAGGACAGTAAGAGCAATCTGGTCTCATAAACGGATGTGTCCAAAGACAGAACAATCCATCCATTGGCTTCACATCAACCAGAAGGCAAAGACATTTCCTAAATGTAGCATGTCTTTATACAGAAACATTTTCTGTAAAATGTCATGTTGATGGTGCATATAAATGTCATTTAGATTACAATCCATCATGATGCTGTTATGGGACTCATACTGGTGAATTTTGAAGTACTTTATCTTAGCATTACACTACTTCATATGGGCTCACCAAAATGTTTTCTTTAATTCGTTTTGTTTGAAATGCCTCTATGGGCTACCCCCATAGACTTTACCCCCAAACCAAACAAGAAAATGTCCTCTTTCCCGAGCAAATTCCCGATCAGAAGTTATGAGCAGCGCACCACCCCACAATGGGACGAATGGGGATCAACTGATGTGCAAACAACCAAATAGTTATAGAATTATTCCTATCGCGCCATTTCAGTAAATAAAGAGATTCGTGTCATTTTAAAAGAAACACATGTTCAATCCAATGTTTCATGTTGTTGGAATAATGTTACCAATACTGAGAAAACACAACAAAACACTTTCTTCTTCTTTTTTTTTATAATGAGCTTTTATTGAAAGTACATGATCAATGACAAAATCGTTTAAGTGTCATAGGATACATCAACTAAATTATGTCTTCATCAAATAAATAATACATTACTACAACACACAGTGTTTACAGTCTACTCCTTTGCACAGACCAAAAATACTTTAAGTCAATAGCGCAAACCTCAAACAAAATAACCCGTGGGGTTTTACAATTGTGTTGTCTACAACCCAAATCTTGGAAACCCCAAAGAGGATTGCATTTAGCCTAACAAAGATCATAGAATTTGTCTGCTCATAAAATCTGTGCTCATCTGATTTTTCTGTGAATAAATAAACACATTACTATAGTCAAACGTGAAATAACTCCCTCATCTCTTCCAGTTAATATCTACATCTAACAGCGTATATATATATATATCACAAAACAATGATCGCTAAGGGGAGCGTCTGTCTAATCTACCAGGGTCTCCACATGTTAGCATTGACAGCTTGTGGCACTGGCTGGGGCCGGTTGGGAAGCGAGTTCGAGTGGTTCTCGATTCTGGAGCCAACGTTGGCTTTGAGGCTCAGGAGTCTCTGCTGAATCTGGGGGAAAGCCCTGGAGCTCTGGGCGCAACAGTTCTGACAAGCTGGGTCGACGGACGCAGACATGGACTGCTGGATGAAGTCGTTCACCCGCTGACACGAGTCTTTGTCCAAGTTTGTTTTGGGGATCAGAGCGGTGGCGCGCAGCAGGCAGGCTTTGTACCCTTCTTTGTAGCTGTCTGATGAACCTGGAAGAAAAATAGGCGAAAGTTTAGTTTAATGACCCAATGACAAATGTACAACTTATTCATACAATACAGTACACATATACAAGATGAAAGAATTAGCTTTCTGAAATAATACTCACTTTTGACTGGAGATGAAGGGAGATCTCGGAGGAATCGGACGGTCATCTCCAGAATATTGGCTTTCTCAAGCTTCGAGTATGGAGCGTTGTCTTTGCCGACCAGAGGGAGGATGAGAGTCTTCAAGTGACCGAGGCTGTCGTTGATGCGTGCGCGCCTTTTCTTTTCCAACAAAGGCTTTAGAGTCTGGAAGAAGCGATAAAAAGCCATTAGTAACTCGAAAAGGGTAGAGCATTGAACGAAAGCTACAGTATAGCGAGTTGATGATAAACACATTTGACTCTTAGTTTCTCTTACCTTTCTCAGTTCGTTCGCTTCTTTCCTCTGGGCCACCGTGGACCTTGAGGGGACAAGCTGGGTAGTCTCGGGAGTGATTCTTGGAGTCATGTCTTTAGCTAGAAGTTGTGCTTTTAGGAGAGAGGCGATGTGCTCTTTGCGAGGCGGTGAGCTGCTGTGTGCTGAGCGGAGGGAGAGCGCTCTATTTATGCGAGTCTCCCGCGTCGAGGGAGGGACCTCCATCCATTGTCTTGGAGTCTTGACGCAGGGACTATGCCTTTGGGACAGCAACACATGCACTCGACTTGACCATCTGGCCTGTGGGGATATATGGTTGACATTTGGCTTCCACAACTGGCATGTCTCACTGCTGGTATTGCATTTTGTGGTAGCTATAACTTGAAAGCGATTTAAAGTTTCATTCATTCATGTGCACCATCTACATCCTTGCCTATAACCTACATGCTTATATAACACGTGGGATCCTAAACTATCCTGAAATCCAATTTTAAAGATAAAACTGTATTTTTATGATAACATCATGTTTAATAAACAGCAGTAAGGTTTATTCGGAAGCATTTATTAGATAGCCTACAACTTGCTTATTGACACATTGTAAATTGCGTTATTTGCACATTGGGCTACTGGACCATAATGAACTTGGGGGGGGGTCTTACAACCAAACAAGTTGTATTACTAGTTCTTATAATCATGCTTCTATTCAAATGTAGATTCTGGGTCTAGGTTTGTTTTCTTCAGTCTTGATTCAGAGTTAGGACTCAGGCAAATGTAGCCAGACAAACGTTCTAAAATAGTAAGGCGATGCGATGCGATTCCAAAATGTTGAAAAACAGATCCCCAAGCCACGCTATGTATGGATTAACATTTGCTTGTCCTAATCAACATGTTTTCAATGCAGTCTATCTGAACAAGGACATTCACCTGTGGCCAAGACCCTTCTTAAATGGGNTCACCTGTGGCCAAGACCCTTCTTAAATGGGAGGGGGGGAGGGGGGGGGGGGCAATGCAGTGGAACCATAGATGTTTGTAAAATAATGAAATGTAGATTGTTTGAATTATTTATGTCAAATAGCCTACATTCTGTTGATATTTCAATGCATGACAGGAGATTTATTTCCAAATAAACACCGTTGTGTTAGCCTACTCAGATGGACTTTTCATGTATCACTATATGAACCAAAATGCAGAAGTTGTATTTATACATTTTGTAATTTTATGTAAGTCTTTGTCAATAGAGCGCTCTCGTTTGCTCTGTGCAGCTATGAGCTGCTGTTAAACTCACGCGCTCGGCACGCGCCATGGATGCGCAACAGATGGGCGTCTGTTGTACGCCCATCCCCCACGTCTCTGCCATTGCGCTGCACTTGCTCCGTGTCCCGTTGCCTACCCATGTTCTTGATTTGTGCTCCCGTCACCTATCTGCGTGTTTTTTCAAACATATTTGGCGTCAGTAGCCTATATTCCATCTGCATGATGGTGAGTGGGGGTAGGGACAATGGTTTACAACACCATCTCTAACAGTTTTGAACCAGAATTAGAAGCTCAAACGTCAAATTTCAAAGTGTTTAAGGTTAAGTTTAGGCATTAACCGCTCATTTTTAAGGTTAGGGTTAAGTGCAGGCACTCATTCCAAATTCTTAATGTTAGGCATTAACTCTGACAGTCAATATGTGACATAATACACCTGGTTTTGGATTGTTAAATCCTGGTGACACTGTATTGGCTTGTCAAATCTTCCCGAACAGGCGTGTGAAGGCTTCTTAACAGTCAATTGCAGCCTATATGCTACAATGTACTGTGCCAAAGTATAGAAAAGTATATGTCCTATACTTTGTCCATTACTTCTAGATTACATTAAGCTACACAATTTATTAGGCTAAATTAAAATACAAAGTCTCTCCAAACAATTTATGCATTGGTTATTCAATATTGCTTATCGAGGTGACCTTGCACCATCCATGTGCTTTGTAAATATATGTTGCATCCTTAGCTACATTTATAGTGTAAGGGAGATGGAAGTTATCATATAGGCTTACACTGTTGCAAGCTGCCCTTGCTTGTAGTCTCTTTGTGAGACAGCTAGGGCACTAGACGGTACACTGTATGGCCAGATGGTACACTGTCCTTCTCTCAGCACATATCAAAGCTGCAGGCTAAAGTTAAATCTAGACTTGGTTTCCTCTATCGTATTCGCTCCTCTTTCCCCCCAGCTGCCAAACTAACCCTGATTCAGATGACCATCCTACCCATGCTAGATTACGGAGACATCATTTATAGATCGGCAGGTAAGGGTGCTCTCGAGTGGCTAGATGTTCTTTACCATTCGGCCATCAGATTTGCCACCAATGTTCCCTATAGAACACATCACTGCACTCTATACTCCTCTGTAAACTGGTCATCTCTGTATACCTGTCGCAAGACCCACTGGTTAATGCTTATTTATAAAACCCTTTTAGGCCTCACTCCCCCCTATCTGAGATATCTACTGCAGCCCTCATCATCCACACACAACACCCGTTCTGCAAGTCACATTCTGTTAAAGGTCCCCAAAGCACACACATCCCTGGGTCGCTCCTCTCTTCAGTTCGCTGCAGCTAGCGACTGGAACGAGCTGCARCRAACACTCAAACTGGACAGTTTTATCTCCGTCTCTTCATTCAAAGACTCAATCATGGACACTCTTACTGACAGTTGTGGCTGCTTTGAGTGATGTATTGTTGTCTCTACCTTCTTGCCCTTTGTGCTGTTGTCTGTGCCAAATAAAGTTGGTCCCATGTGTTGTGCTGCTACCATGTTGTGTTGCTACCATGTTGTGTTGCTACCATGTTGTGTTTCTACCATGTTGTTTTGCTACCATGTTGTTGTCATGTGTTGCTACCATGTTGTGTTGCTACCATGTTGTTGTCATGTGTTGCTACCATGTTGTTTTGCTACCATGTTGTTGTCATGTGTTGCTACCATGCTGTGTTGTCATGTGTTGCTGCCTTGCTATGTTGTCTTCTTAGGTCTCTCTTTATGTAGTGTTGTGTTGTCTCTCTTGTCGTGATGTGTGTTTTGTCCTATATTTATTTATTTATTTATATAGGACAAAACACACATCACGACAAAAGATATATATATATATATACACACACACACACAATACCGTTCAAAAGTTTTAGAACACCTACTCATTCAAGGGTTTTTCTTTACTTTTACAATTTTCTACATTGTAGAATAATAGTGAGTACATCAAAACTATGAAATAACACATATGGAATCATGTAGTAACCAAAAAAGTGTTAAACAAATCAAAATATATTTTATATTTGAGATTCTTCAAATAGTCACCCTTTGCCTTGATGACAGCTTTGCACACTCTTGGCATTCTCTCAACCAGCTTCACCTAGAATGCTTTTCCAACAGTCTTGAAGGAGTTCCCACATATGCTGAGCACTTGTTAGCTGCTTTTCCTTCACTCTACGGTCCAACTCATCCCAAACCATCTCAATTTGGTTGAGGTCGCGGGATTGTGGAGGTATGTCATCTGATGCAGCACTCCATCACTCTCCTTCTTGGTAAAATAGCCCTTACACAGCCTGGAGGTGTGTAGGGTCATTGTCCTTTTGAAAAACAATTGATAGTCCCATTAAGCCCAAACCAGATGCGATGGCGTATCACTGCAGAATGCTGTGGTTGCCATACTGGTTAAATGTGCCTTGAATTCAAAATAAATCACAGAACGTGTCACGAGGAAAGCACCCCCACACCATAACACCTCCTCCTCCATGCTTTATGGTGGGAAATACACATGCAGAGACCGTTCGCCAACACCGCGTCTCACAAAGACACAGCGGTTGGAACCAAAAATCTCCAATTTGGACTCCAGACCAAAGGACAAATATCCATTGCTCGTGTTTCTTGGCCCAAGCAAGTCTCTTCTTTCTATTGGTGTCCTTTAGTAGTGTTTTTCCCCCAGCTATTTGACCATGACGGCCTGATTCACACAGTCTCCTCTGTACAGTTGATGTTGAGATGTGTCTGTTACTTGAACTCTGTGAAGAATTGATTTGGGCTGCAATTTCTGAGGTTGGTAACTCTAATGAACTGATCCTCTGCAGCAGAGGTAACTCTGGGTCTTCCATTCCTATGGTGGTCCTCATGAGAGCCAGTTTCATCATAGCGCTTGATGGTATTTGCGACTGCACTTGAAGAAACTTTCAAAGTTCTTGAAATGTTCTGGATTGACTGACCTTGATGTCTTAAAGTAATGATGAACTGTCATTTCTCTTTGCTTGTTTGAGCTATTCTTGCCATGATATAGACTTGGTATCTTCTGTATACCCCCCATACCTTGTCACAACACAACTGACTGGCTCAAATGCATTAAGAAGGAAATTCCACAAATTAAAAAGGCACACCTGTTAATTGAAATGCATTCCAAGTGACTACCTCATGAAGCTGGTTGAGAGAACGCCAAGAGTGTGCAAAGCTGTCATCAAGGTAAAGGGTGGCTATTTGAAGAATCTCAAATATAAAATATATTTTGATTTGTTAAACACTGTTTTGGTTACTACATGATTCCATATGTGTTATTTCATAGTTTTGATGTCTTCACTATTATTCTACAATGTAGAAAATAGTAAAAATAAAGAAAAGCCTTGAATGAGTAGGTGTTCTAAAACTTTTGACCAGTAGTGTATATATATTTATTTTTTAATCCCAGCCCCCGTAGGCCATCATGGTAAATAAGAATCTTAACTAACTTGCCTAGTTAAATAAAGGTTAAATTAAAAAAATTGCCAGAAATGGATAGGCCTACGCATTGTTTTTGCGCTCGCCCTTTTACCCAAATTAACTGCCGCGAAGTCCAGTTTGAGAACAGGGCTTTCGAGATCACACAAAATCCTGGAGGGCTTTCTGTTAGGGCCCTCTTTGTCCATAATTTGGCGTGGGTATCCCATCTGTGCAAGCTGAATGGACAGTGATCCTTTGTTGGGGAATACCTCGAAATGTGGAGGAAATTATCATGTTTTTGTTGGCCACTGTATCGGAGATGCTGTGCGTCATGGATGCGCTGGATGAGGGGTCACACAGCAGCTATAGAACAGACAAGTGTTCCGTTTTAGCTGGGATAATGTCTGTGTGCATCAGGATATAGGCTACATGAGCCATCCATGTTTGTCAACGAGATGTAGGCTAGTGCATCTATTTCAGTATGACAGTACTCCCAGTGCAAGAAACCATTTCATTGCCAGATTATTTTCCAGTTAAGAGCATCCAATTACTATTTTGCACATTGAAGATCTAAACTATTTAATTGAACCTTATTCAATATTTATGCAATTGGCATATTTTCATGATCTAATTCACGTCAATGTGGTACAGGACTACACTATGAAAACCTTAGAATTATTGTTCTATTGGCCTATTATGTTGTAAATAAGATCATGCTATGCATCATAAATGGTGAGATTCTGGGTTTGAGCGGGTTCGCAGACGCAGTGCACCCCCTCATTGAACTCGTTATGAAAACGGCATGAGACTGACACGAGCCAACATTTCAAGACAGATGGGGGTCAAATGAAAATTCAGTGAAGCATAAAGTGGAACATCAAGCTTCTATTTGGGGTAGACTAGCCTTGTTGGAACAGTTATTTGAATATTATAAGAATGCCATGGATTTGCCATCATGGAATGTAAATGTTCCAATATTGAATGGATCCAGATGTTAAATATGTATAGGCCTACATCAAAACTGTATTTGCTAGCATAAGTTACCTATAGTGGTATGATGGATTCATTGTTGTCCATAACGGATATTGATTGCCATTCTAGTGGCATATAGAGTCATAGGCTACCCTCCCTATAGGTCTTTAGCAGAACGATGGAGTGCTTATCTATATACAACACCCTCGTGATGACCAGCCAATGAGTACTGTTATATGCACACAATAATGCTTTACAAGAAGAATAAATTCCCTTATAATCCTGTTAACATGGACACATCTGAAACCTGATGGCATTCCGATAAGTGCAGAAAACCGCCACTCAAAATGAACGTTCTAATAAACAGCGACCATGTTGCTTTTGAGAAGCATATTTGATTCTGAGTTGGGACATATAACGTTTTAATGTGAAAACTACTTCTAAGACACATACATTCAGTTGTTCTGAACTTACTTCACTCGCCCTAAAGAGGGCGGCTCTCGGCTGGTGCTAGCACATGCGCAGATCAAATACATTGCTGAAACGCCCATGAAGGTGTTTACATATCCTAATAATTCTAAAGATTACTAAAAAAAAACAGATGTTTTAATCGGCATATGCTTACTCCGATTTTGACCTTATGCTGATTCAGATAAGTAGAGTAAGGTGTTAACATGACTTTTGCATAATCTGCCTACTGATACTCAACACGGGGGGCCCCTCAGGACTGCATGCTTAGTCCCCTCCTGTACACCTTGTTCACCCACGACTGCGTAGACAAACACCATCAATAAGTTTGCTGACGGCACAACAGTGGTAGGTCTGATCACCGACAATGATGAGACAGCATATAGGAAGGAGGTCAGAGACCCTTCTCATCGAAGGGGCTGTAGTAGAGCAGGTTGAGAGCTTCAAGTTCCTTGGTGTCCACATCACCAACGAACTCACATGGACCAAGCACACCATGACAGTCGTGAAGAGGGCATGACAAAACCTATTCCCCCTCAGCAGACTGAAAATATTTGGCATGGGTCCTCAGATCCTCAAAAGGTTCTACAGCTGCACCATCGAGAGCATCCTGACTGGTTGCATCACTGCCTGGTATGGCGACTGCTCGTCCTCCGACCGCAAGGCACTACAGAGGGTAGTGCGTATGGCCCAGTACATCACTGGGGCCAAGCTTCCTGCCATCCAGGACCTCTATACCAGGCGGTGTCAGAGGAAGGCCCTAAAAATGTTCAAAGTCTCCAGCCACCCTAGTCACAGACTGTTCTCTCTGCTACTGCACGGCAAGCGGTACCAGAGCGCCAAGTCTAGGTCCAAGAGGATTCTAAACAGCGGTCTACCCCAAGCCATAAGACTACTGAACATCTAATTAAATGGCTACCCAGACCACTGCATTGCCCCCCCCCCCCCCCCCCCCTTTACGCTGCTGCTAGTGTCTTTATTATCTATCATAAGTCACTTTAATAGCTCTACCTACATTGTACATATTACCTCGCTAATGTTATTTTACTCTGCTCTTTAATTATTTGTTACTTTTATTTCTTTTTTCTTAAAACTTAATTTTTGGTTAAGGACTTAGAAGTAAGCATTTCACTGTAAGGTCTACCTACACCTGTTGTATTCAGCATTTCACTGTAAGGTCTACCTACACCTGTTGTATTCAGCATTTCACTGTAAGGTCTACCTACACCTGTTGTATTCGCATTTCACTGTAAGGTCTACCTACACCTGTTGTATTCGGCGCATGTGACAAATAACATTTGATTTGAATTAGGCTGAGAAGTGAGTTTCCCCACATGCTACATTCACCCCCCATCTCACTCCACAGCATTAAGCTATGTGCAAACGCAGATCCGGGTCACAGTACCATTGTAAAGAGCATCACACTGCTTGCTTAATGAGTACAGCTTTCTCCTGATTCAGCTCTTAACGGGGCTCAAAATCATCCCTTCTGGCTTGCAAACACATGCGACTTCCCTCCTAAAGCGTCTGACCCTATCTCTCCACCAAAAAGCCAGCCTTTCGGGAGTGCAAGTGGGGACACTTCAGGCTATGGAATGAGTTTCACAGATCCTCATCTACTACATTTAGTTCCATCTGACCATCCTGTTTCTTTTGATCATGAAAAACTCCCCAGACCCTGCCCTTGACAAGCACTCATAACATAATGCAGCCACCACCATGATTGAAAATATGCAGGGTTAGTGATAGGATTTGCCTCAAGCCTAGGCCAAAAAGTTAATTCCTTTGGTGTTTTTTTCTTCTTCAGTAACAGTTTTACTTTAGTGACTTGTTACAAACAGGATGAATGTTTTGGAATGTTGTTGTTTTTTCAGTACAGGCCTCCTTTTTACTCACACCAGTTTTGTGTAGTGACCAAGCCATTGAACGGTTCCCTTCCTCTGGCAGCTCAGTTAGGAAAGATATCTGGATTTTTGTAGGGTCTGGGTGATATGATACACCATCCAATGCTTAATTATTAACTTGACTGTGCTCAAAGTGATATTCAGTGGGTTTGTGTTCATTTCGTCAACAATAACTATGACGAAAAATACTCGGCAATTATCTATTTTTCCTGACAAAAACTATGACGATAACGAGATGCCCTGGGGAAAAAACGCTAACTATTACAAATTACTTTTCATTTTAGTAGAAAATATGAGTCGAGACTAACGGACATTTTATTTGACATGAAGCTCCTTTTCTTCTGTTTTGTCCGATCCTAAACATGCATGCATGCAGAATATTTCATGCAATCTGCTTGAGTTGATCTTCCCGGCTCTCCCACATAGCTTCCAGGCGGTCACTTCAGTCACTCGTCCGTCTTTTTAACTGATGCGAAGCCAGGACACTTGACTTGTAACTAACCTCAACTAGAAACAATGTTGACTCTTACTCTCTCTTACTTTCATGTAGGCTATTTTTCCTTTGATCACATTATAAGCTTAATTTCCCCATGTGTTCTGTTATTCATTCATCTGTGTTGCCGCTCTCGTTCCGCCGTCCACAATGAGGTAGCGGTAGCTCTTTCCTATGGGAAAAACCAATGCTATTTGTTGAATATTACACTGAAAAAATGATTGGAATTTACTTCATTCAAATGTGTACATCGATTCCACATGAATGAAACATGTTAGATAAACACTTTTCTTTTCAGTTTACCTCTTTTTGTCAAGCAAATATAATGTGTTCAAGTAAATGCACTGTAATGGAATACAATCAATTTAACATGATTTGGTATTAAATGTGTAGCTTCAAATGGATTTGATCATGTTCCCTAAACCTGATCACAACTGAATAATTAACATTTTATTGATGATATTACTCATAATTATGTAGAACTTTGTCCATAATTTATATTATAAACAAGGTTCTACATAATTATTCATGGAAGCACAAGATGAAATGCTGCCATTTTCTACCTTAGTGTTTGAATTGACAAAAATAAGGGAATAAAAAGCAAATGCTAAAGATGCGTAACCAAGGAGCAAGAGACCATTTGCATCAGTGACTAAGAAGACAAATGGCATGCGTTTCAAAAATTACTGTATTTTTTTTAATGGTTCAGCTCTTTGGAATGACAAATGTCCATTCACTGACATTCAGTGTTCAATGAATTGCACAGGTCTAAATCACATTAATGTAGGCTATACAGCGGCAAGAAAAAGTATGTGAACCCTTTGGAATTACCTGGATTTCTGCATAAATTGGTCATAAAATTTGATCTGGTTTCCATCTAAGTCACAACAATAGACAAACACAGTCTGCTTAAACTAATAGCACACAAACAAGAATATGTTTTCATGTCTTTATTGAACACACCGTGTAAAAATTCACAGTGCAGGGTGGGAAAAGTATGTGAACCCTTGGATTGAATAACTGGTTGACCCTCCTTTGGCAGCAATAACCTCAACCAAACATGTTCTGTAGTTGTGGATCAGACCTGCACAATGGTCAGGAGGAATTTTGGACCATTCCTCTTTACAAAACTTTGTCAGTTCCACAATATTCTTGGGATGTCTGGTGTGAGCCGCTCTCTTGAGGTCATGCCACAGCATCTCAATCGGGTTGAGGTCAGGACTCTGAGTGGGCCATTCCAGAAGGCGTATTTTCTTCTGTTGAAGCCATTCTGTTGTTGATTTACTTCTGTGTTTTGGGTCATTGTCCTGTTGCATCACCCAACTTCTGTTGAGTTTCATTGGCGGACAGATAGCTTTACATTCTTCTGGAAAATGTCTTGATAAACTTGGGAATACATTTTTCCGTCGATGATAGCAAACTGTCCAGGCCCCGAGGCAGCAAAGAAGTCCCAAACCATGATGCTTCCTCCACCATACTTTATATTTGGGATGAGGTTTTGATGTTGGTGTGCTATGCCTGTTTTTCTCCACACATAGTGTTGTTTGTTCTTTCCAAACAACTCTACTTTAGTTTCATCTGTCCACAGAATATTTTGCCAGTAGCGCTGTGGAACATCCAGGTGCTCTTTTGCGAACTTCAGACATGCAGCAATGTGTTTCTTCCGCAGTGGCTTCTTCCATGATGTCCTCCCATGAACACCATTCTTGTTTAGTGTTTTACGTATCGTAGACTCGTCAACAGAGATGTTTGCATGTAACAGAGATTTCCGTAAGTCTTTAGCTGACACTCCTGCATTCTTCTTAACCTCATTGAGCATTCTGCGCTATGCTCTTGCAGTCATCTTTTAGGCTTTTTCTTCTCTTGACTTTATATTGCGATGAGGTGCATTACCACCACTGACCTAGTTCGTCTTTCAGTCACCCACGTGGGTATAACCAATGAGGAGATGGCACGTGGGTACCTGCTTCTATAAACCAATGAGGAGATGGGAGAGGCAGGACTTGCAGAGCGATCTGCGTCACAAATAGAACTGACTTCTATTTTAGCCCTTGGCAACGCAGACGCTCGTTGGGGCGCGCGAGCAGTGTGGGTGCAATAATTGAATAATATAGATTCCTAAATTTATTTTGCAATGCTCGCGCAAGCGACACGAGCGGTGTAGTCAGCCTGTTACCGTGGACTGATGAACATCAAGGCTTTTAGAGATACTTTTTTAACACCGTCTGTGAAGATACGTGTGATGAAAGACTGAAGTGAGAAACAAGAATGATGCAGCCCATAAATAACAATAAACATAGTAGTGTCTAGTCTTCTTAACTAGAGGCTCATTTAACTATACAGGAATACATTGTGTCTCAGTAACACAATTACCAAACACTGCATCAACAGATCTTTACCAAATAACCTGTTAAGTGGGCAATTCTAAATTGGGATTGGGACCCATCATTAATATCTATTGATAAGATTAAACGTTGACACTGTCTCCAACACATTTTGACCATGATGACAGTGTCTGACAGGAGATGTTTAACAAGGTCCCTAGTAGCTATCTATAACCTTTCCCTACTCTCATGCTGTGCGGCTTTTCACTCTTCCTCATGGACCTGTAACAGGCAGCCCTCACGGTGATCTCCCCTGTCAATGTATATTTGTTAGATACTGTGTAGAAGACATGAATAACAATTATTTTTTAGCTAGCAAATATAGCTAGCAAGCATAACTTAACCAAGCTAACGAAAATACACACATTCTCAGATAGATTCTGTCAACGTTACATCATTTTACAAAGTAACTAGCTATAGTTAAATTAGCTAGCTAATATGATTGTAGCTAGCTAACGTTATATCTGTCACTGACTTGGTACTCACCTTCATAGTTGTCTATGTAGCTTCCTATATACATCTTGAACCCCTTTTCATTCTTGCTAGCTGGAGGCTGATTTAACAATTCGATGTACATCATTAATATTAATTTGAGGCAAGTCCTGAAAACACCTAGTAGAAAACTGCGACATAGTGGTAGTAACATTATATCGTCGATAACAACAAGACTGGCTTCCGTTCTATAGTATGCGCCACCGGACATTGCCACGCCGGTAGGAAGTGTGTTTAGAACGTTCGATCATGGAATGTGCATAAGGGCTATTCGGACTACAACCACACAGACAAACGTTGAATAAAATCAATCACCATGCTTACCTTGACCAAGATTCTAGGTACTGTCTTCTCCACTAACGCGCCAGCGTTCTGTTGTGGCAATTTCCTGTATTACCAAATGAGGAGAGTTACAAACCACACACCAGTCAGAGTTATACTTAAACTGCATCTTTAATAATGTGAGCTTTACCATAGCCCTGTGACTTTCAACAATTCACTATCTATAATGAATTGTTGAGAGTCCCAACATAATGGCAACTGAGATCTTTTATAGCAAAGATACACCCCTCTCAACTTACATGACGAACCACTGAACTTTAGGAACTCTTCACAAAGGGCCTTTTACTTGAGAAAGGAGTATCCCTTAGCCAGATTGCATTCTCTATAAATTATCGCTCAGTTTGGTCTCTAAAACGAGGTTCTAATCTCATTCCTGGTACTTCATAGTACCAAAACATTGCCTCATCCAAGGCATAACTCAATTGTCAACTCTATATACCCCCATCTCAAGTAAACCCCCTCTTCTCCCCACTCCTGGACAAGCTCACTGAGGGGAGTGACTTGCGCACAGACATTGTGGAGCCAAGAGGTAATTGGTTCCCCCCATCCCTTCACATGGTTTAACAGGTACATTCACATATGAAGACAATGTTCCATTCTGTACTCCTCCATTTCTGATATTCTGCATATTACCAGAGACATGTAAAAGACAAGCCTGACCTCTCCCCTCTCTGGGCCTCAAGTGACTGAGCCCTAGCTGAGGGAAAAGTGCAACTGCCAACAGTATAGTCCAAAGGGATACATTCTAATGACAAGTATCTCACATAAGCATATTACGTAAATAAAACATCTTATTTATCTATGTTACCCAACTAATTCTGATTCATCCGCCACAGTTCTTTCTGGAAGGTTCTTCTCTCGCGCGGTTTGAATTGTTCCTCATGACTCGTCATAAATTAACTTTATTGGTTCACACTCCCCCTACATGATTCAAACTAGCAGATCTGATTTTGCTTCGTGTTGCATTGATTGCAAGCTAATGATATCGCGTTGAGAGGAGAAACAAACATGTTTCAGTAAATCACACACAATATATTTTGTAAATCTGACAGCCCACCTTGTCCCGTTTTTTTCTGTGCAGGAGTACAGTAATACTGTACTTCTGGCATTTTTGTAAAGCTCATTCTCTCCTTTTTAAGGAAACTACTGTTATTTACCGCCCTTGATGGTTATGATTGGAAAATCTGAGCTGTAAATTGTTTCACCTGTAACCAAGGCCTATGGCTGTCATTGGTTACGACCTGCGACAATATCAATGTTGCCGGCTAAGGTATAGGAGGGGATAGTGGGCCTAGTTGGACAAGGCTATTCGAATGTGCACATGATGGAATTTAGAGGTAGTCTAAATTGTGACTGAAATGGCTGTGAATCATTTCTCAAGAGATTTAGGCGACTGATAAAAACTAAAACTAACGATGAACGATGAAATGACTAAAATGTGACTTAGTCTAAAAGGTATTTTAAGACTAAAATCTAAGACTAAAACGAAATAAAATAGCTGCCAAAATTAACACTGGTTTGTTTTTTTTGCTGCTTTTTATGTGTACCTATCTGTGCACTTTTTTATGAGCCATTGGAAAAGGTCCTTGGTCTTTGTGGTAGGGAGGGGGCCTGATCCTAGATCAGCTCTCATACTCTAAAACACTTTAAGTACAGGCACAGGTTTAATTTAGTTTAGTTTATTTGGATCCCCATTAGCTATTGCACATGCAGCAGCTACTTTTCCTGGGGCCCACATAAAACGTAAAATACATAAGGTAATATTACATTAAATAAAAAATCAAATAAGAGTTATATATTGTCAAGACACCAAGAGACAACAAATAGACTATTTACACACTATTTATAAATACATATTCATATATTCGTACACTCTTATATTACAGTACAGTTAAAGATGCAGTCCGGGATCTTAAGCACTTACAAATTTGCAACATATTGTACGAATTGGAGTTGGAATTCATAACATATGGTACAAACTTTTTGCAGGACCTAACATATAACACCAAATGGATGACGTAGTGCACTACTGGCACTGGCTCGTGAACACTACTTTCAAAACTACTGGCGGAAATTATACAAAAGCTCTGGAGCATCACTTTAAATTAGATCTCTAGAAAGAGGAGAGGCGTTGCGAAACAAGAAAATGTTTTATCTGTTGTTTTAAAGTTTAACTTGCTTTTGCCTGAGTAACCTCTGGTGGCAGCGCGTTCCATGATTACATGGCTACATACATAACTGAGCGACGCATTCAATCCGTTTTTTGGTTTGGGTACCGTGAAGAAACCCACAGTGGTGTGTCTGTTGAGGTGTATGCAAATACATTTACGAGTGGTTAGGAATTTTCATAAAACACGAATGTTTTCATAACACCAGAAAATAAGTGGTCGATATCTCCTCAACCCTCAACCAGGAAAGGCAATCATGCATGTTGTTAGTTCTGTGTTGAGCCAGTTGCAGCTTTGCTAGGTCTTTCTTTGCTAAACCTAACCATATCACTAGACAGTAATCAAGATGGGGAAAGACCAAAGCCTGAACAACTAGTACAGTTGAGCTTGAATCAAAAAACATATTTTTTAAAACAGACATACCTCTCCCCATCCTCACAACAACTTTGTCAATATGAACTGACCATGAGAACTGACCATCCAATGTTCCTACTAGGAGTTCAGCTTCTTCGACTTGCTCAACACCCTTCATGCTCAACTCCAGTTTAAGTCTTAGAGAATGTTTTGTCACCAGGTCCCCAGGAAGGTTACGCATCGCACAAGGATCTACATAGTAGTAGTGGGGAGGTGGAGTTGTCAAACATTGGAATATTTTTTTTACATCTAAAAACATGTAACACACTGCAACAAGAGAAAGATGGTGCTATGTTAACTAAACCAAGGTGCCACGAAGCCTAATGATCTGTGCCCACCCACTTGGAAAAAACTGGTTGAATCGACATGGTTTCCACGTCATTTCGACAAAATAATTCAATGTGATGACATTTAACTGCCTCGCCTGGTTCACCAACTACTTCTCAGACAGAGTTCAGTGTGTCAAATCGGAGGGCCTGTTGCCCGGACCTGTGGCAGTCTCTATGGGGGTGCCACAGGGTTCAATTCTCGGCCAGACTCTTTTCTCTGTATACATCAATGATGTCGATCTTGCTGCTGGTGATTCTCTGATYCACCTCTACGCAGACGACACTATTCTGTATACTTCTGTAAACTCTCCTTCCAGACTCGCAATAAGCATCTCCAATCCAAAATTAAATCTAGAATCGGCTTCCTATTTTGCAACAAAGCCTCCTTCACTCATGCTGCCAAAACATACCCTCGTAAAACTGACTATCCTGCCGATCCTTGACTTCGGCGAGGTCATTTACAAAATAGCCTCCAACACTCTACTCAGCAAATTGGATGCAGTCTATCACAGTGCCATCTGTTTTGTCACCAAAGCCCCATATACTACCCACCACTGCGACCTGTATGCTCTCGTTGGCTGGCCCTCGCTTCATATTCGTCGCCAAACTCACTGGCTTCAGGTCATCTATAAGTCTTTGCTAGGTAAAGCCCCACCTTATCTTTGTTCACTGGTCACCATAGCAGCACCCACCCGTAGCACACGCTCCAGCAGGTATATTTCACTGGTCACCCTCAAAGCCAATTCCTTCTTTGGCCGCCTTTCCTACCAGTTCTATGCTGCCAATGACTGGAACGAATTGCAAAAATCACTGAAGCTGGAGACCCAATCTCCCTCACTAACTTTAAGCACTAGCTGTCAGAGCAGCTCACAGATCACTGCACCTGTACATAGCCCATCTGTAAATAGCCCATCCAACTACCTCATCCCCATACTGTTATTTATTATTTTTTGCTCCTTTGCACCCCAGTATCTCTACTTGCACATTCATATTTTGCAGATCTATCACTCCAGTGTTTAATTGCTAAATTGTAATTTTTTCGCCACTATGGCCTATTTATTGCCTTACCTCCCTTATCTTACCTCATATATATACTTTTTCTCTATTGTGTTATTGAATATATGTTTGCTTATTCCATGTGTAACTCTGTGTTGTTGTTTGTGTCGCACTGTTTTGCTTTATCTTGGCCAGGGAGCAGTTGTAAATGAGAACTTGTTCTCAACTAGCTTACCTGGTTAAATAAAGTTGAAATAAATAAATAAATTAACGTGGAAAGCTATTTGGATTTCCAGAAAGTCATTCAACCTATGGGGATTTCGTATTTTTTACCTAAATCCAATGTCATGGTGAAATGTTTTGTTGATTTTATATTGAATTCATGTCAGCTGACAATTCAACCACATGTGAATCAAAACCAGATGTTGAAATGACTTCTGTGCCCGGTGGGACACATTTTTCTCTTTAAAAGTATTTCTTAATGAGACATATGCATTTTGATTTTGATTTAGTAAATGTTCCATTTCATCTTCCAGTGGTTTAAAAAAGTCCAACTCCTATAGGTCCAGGTGCAGAAGAAATGAAGTACCAAACTTCATTACGGTTACATGTTGTAGTGGTGAAGCATTGCCAGAAGTCTCCCCTATCATACTAGGCATCATAATGGTGCAGATGTATTTCAGGCCAACTTGAGCTGTCACTGTAAAGAAATTGTCAATACATGGCACTGCAAAACTAAGAGTATATGTGTTAGTCTGTGTAGCCTCTCTAGGAAAGACGATGGTCAAAAAACGAAGTTCAAATGGACTGAGACATGGAATGATTTTCTCTTTATCGGGAAAAATTGAATAATTGTATTATAAATGATCAGTATTGTGGAATCCTTTAAACCCAAAAATAACAACAGAAAGTAATTCATCCTCCGTAAATCTTGGTACTTTACAATACAACTGCATTGCTTTGATCGAAATGTACAAACTAGTTCCTCTTTAAACATGATTATCATCGGTGTTCAGTATGCGCGAATTGAATGTGAGACTGTGTTGCGGTGTTTCATTAGATTGTAGAAATGACAATACTGTAGTTTATAGTGAAATGCTTTTTACACTGTAACTATCAGATGATAAATCTCAATCAAGTACATTTTGTATAGCATTCAAGTCAATTACACCCTAAACAAGCAATATATGGTGTGTACAATGTTACACTGCCCTTTGTGGTGCATCATATATTTACCATCTGTTTTTGTGAGTGACATGTCAATCAGAATATGCCTCTGGAGGTGTTTGAGCTTGAAACAAGAAACTGGTGTAAGAATTTTTAAAACAGCTTGCCAAGCATAAACCAACGTCATTTTCAGGAAGCATCTGCCACTTAGAAGCGTAAACATATAGTAAAATGTTTACACTGTAGCGAAGGACTCGAGTCAATACGACCAGGTGACGCGTCTCCTGGCCACAAAGCTTCCGCATCATTTCGAGTCAACAGGGGAACAACAAAGCGACAGGTGATTAATGTATTACTGTACAGACATGGTTATTTAATAACTAAATAAAACATATATTATATCAACTGCAATGCTGAATACAATATGATACGAGAGTGGGTGACACTGTAATATCTCATTTGTGCTATATAGACTGTGATCACATCCTAATTTGTCTAAATATTTTTTGTTTTGGATTGTGCCATGAAAAAACAATAAACGAATTCGAGTGACATCCTGAAACAACGATTCCTAATTGAACTGACTGTAGTCTAACGGTTCTTCAGAAATCTATAGTCAGTGTAGGTGAGGACAATTTTAAAACTCAATTTTAACTCGTTCGTATCTATTCTACAGTTGTCCATAGACTACATGTCTCTGAATTTAATGATTGAGCGCCAAATGAAGGGTCGCATTGTCTGCGTAATGGATGTCACGAGAACTGCACGAGCCGGGTGACTCCGGCACCAGTTGGTTGCGCAAGTGTGTTTTTGACGCACACAATAACCTACAAGATGAATGTAACAAACCCAAAAGACTGTCTCAGTATGTTTTACATTTAGCCTTTTTATAACAAGTGTATATTCTTTGTAGTTTGTAGGCCACCGAACTACCGGAAAACATAGCATGCGTAAGGGGGGCATAGCATTCATTCTAACGAGACCTAGAAAAACAAGTCAAAAGATTATATTGTGGATTCATGCATAATATGTTTGGCTTACATGTCACAGTCAAATCAAATCAAACAACGTTCACTTCTAAATCATTTAATAGTATAGGCTAAGGCACCCCTAGTCCCCAAGCGTGGACAGATTGTAAGCGCATATGAACTTCATCAATGACATGAAATGTAAATACCCAAGCCAAAATACAAGCTAAAAAGTACACATCTGGTGCCTCAACTTTAGTTTCCCTTTAAACCATGTCAAATGGCTCTATGGCGTCACATTAGAGACTCAAGATATATTCCTAATGTCCTCCAACAGCAGTCTCTCTGACGCATCGGCCTGTATCAGACACGAGATCACGGTAGTCTGCATGAATAATTCTAGGTAGTAATAACTACAATTTTACTCGTATGGCCTTTTTATAGCCTATGCTTCTATAACTGAAATGAAAGAGATCGTGCGGTATTTCATATTTCAATCCTATGTATTGGACATTGTCTTTCGGTATACAGAATTACAAGTGGGCTAAGCTGCAATCAGACATAGTCGAGGTTATTGGACAGACGGCTCGATGGCGCGTTTTTTGAATGCACGATTTCATATGGGCATTGAGGGGTCTTCATTGTGCGGCCCCTGTAGATATGGGGGGCACGAGAACGACACGAGCCTGAGGAACAAAAGGACAGATGGCCCTCCGGTCCATCTAATGAATTATGGAGAATTTGAAGGAAATTGGACCATCAAATATTTCATGAAGGGTGAGGTTACTTTCTATCTGATAATGTTGCATTATATTATTGTTATATTAGGCCTATAGGCTCCTGAAACTAAATACAATGCTCAATGCTATGGGCATCCAACGATATGATCATATTAATAATAGCCATCACATCTTTAAAAGAAGGTCTACCTTATAACATTATTTTACTGAAAATAGTGTGAGAAGGAAAGATAACTGGATGAATAAACTATATTGAGCTCATTTTGTAAAATAATCAATCGATATGTTTAACATGAAACAAATCTCGTAAACAACAACCAAAGCCAAACATGTTTTATGTTTTGATATGGTAATATGCATACGGTTAGGCTATATTCCAGATATTAAGGTTTTGACGCTGAGGGCTTAGTCAAGCCTTAGAAGGCGTGGACCAATCGCCTCCGCCCACAAAGAGCAAACCAGCCACACTGGTTCACCAGCCTAGTGCGCTAAAAGGGCGCTCAATGCAATTCACTGTTCCAGCCATCCACGGGCAACGCCACGCTCCTGCTCCATCGAAGCTCCATCAAAGCAAGGAGGCCGATTTCTGGTATGTAATCATCAATAATATCCTCTATAGTATTATCAGTACACGCTTTCCTTGAACGAACGTGTGAACTGTTTATATTATTCGGAGCACTCTCGAATTGGCAGAGCAAGTCGTTTATGTTGCACCATATAAGCATGAACGTCATTAGCATTTATCAGTACATTTGTAAATGCATTAAAGTAGTATCATAATCATATTGGTATGAAAGTAGCCTATTGTATCGATACAATGTAATCTTGTGCTTGTGCATGATTAAGTAACATGCATATCGAGAGCGTTTATTGTTACTCTATTATATGTAGAAGGTCTGTTCCATAATATCTGTTGTTATTAGTCATATTCCTGTTATTCACTCATGTCAAAATGCTCAATTATGTCAAGTTAGTGTTAATTCAATCATGGATAAAGTGCTGTTGTTAATGACATTCACGAATTTGTCAATTGAGGACAAGTGTGTGAGAAAGTTCGACCATGTAAATTCTCACCAGCAACTCACACGGATGACTGCATTGCTGTGGTGTGGCAGAGGAATGGTAAGTTGGTGGTCATTAAGAAAGAATGTGTTAATGTGTTGTCTCAAGGTTATATGGATGTTGGAATAGCTTGTATCTGCAGTAAATAGGCTACATCTGTCTGCTAATGTAACATGAAACCTAATTGTAGTTCAATCCATGCAGTGTCAATAAGTGCATTTTGAATGACATAGTTAGCCTTAAACACTTTATAGTATGGTCAGTAGCTTAAGTCAAACAGTGGTTTTGTCTTTAACACACGTGGCAAATACTTAAAAGCAATGTGGCATCTCAATAAACAGCTCAGATAGTTTTGCTTTATGAAATGCCAATATGTCAAAGACATGCATTATTAGTACAACAACAAAAAAAGAGGAAATCAGAGTTTACAACACATTATGCAGATTCATTTAATTGGAGGTGATTTCAAAGGTCTTTCACTTACATTAGTATTTCAACTTGAAAGAGATTAACACTATATTTCTCACCATGTTAGATATCAGAAATAACACGCATACTCTTAGACGTAAATCCTATGACGTTTGCCAGGACATTTCCAGCAGTACTTGTTATGAAAATGGGTTTTATGTTTTTATTCCCACATGTTTTTGTTTTCATTGCATTAAGATGCTATGAATATATATGTATATATATTTATATTATATATTTATAATTGATCTGTAAAAAAAATATGCATGAATCATTTACTCACTAACTGTTTTTAAATAATTGGAAAACTGTCCGAATCTCAGTCATTTATAAACACCATAGTTATTTGGAAAAGTGGTTAATCAAATGTTTCATTAAAGCGGCAATCATATAGTTTTAACCATGTTTTTAGGCTATATGGTGTTTGTTTAAATGTACTTTGTTTACAAACATTGGAGTAAAACACGCGTATATTTTGGGTTCTGGTGATGGAACTAAGCTCATGAGGCATTTATAAGTAATACTTTTCAAAAATCAATAGGTAGGTATACATATCATTAATTCACAAGTCCACAAATGGATGTAGGCAACAGCAGATTGCCCCTTTATGGATCTTAAAGTGAATTGACTAGTCTTTATGAATATATATATCTATATATATATATATATATATGCTATTTATTAAACGATTTTATTCGAAGCGGCTTCCAGTCATGCGGTCCCGGGAATCAAACACACCATCCTGGCATAGCACCAACCCAAACCAACTGAGCTACAGAGGACCACATGAATGTAGATTGCAGTGTTACCGTGTCATTTTAAACCCCATATAGAGAACAAAAACCCATTGTTTCTGGTTGACTAATTCCACTGGGCACACACTGGTTGAATCAACGTTGTTTACGGGTCATTTCAATAAAATTACGTTGAATCAACGTGGAATAAACGTTGAATTGACGTCTGTGCCCAGTATACCTGTTGTATATACACAGTTAGGTATTGCTTCACAACGTGTGTGTGTGTGTGTGTACGCGTCCGTATGTCAAGAGAGAATCCACCATTAAAGTCTTCAGGAGGATCAAACTGGACGGCCAAATAAAGTGATCTCTTGCCGTTTGTGTCTTATTTAATTGTGACAATTTCACATGATGTAGCTATTCCTCTAAACTGATACACACATACATGCTGAAATATTAAAGTTTTTGTTGTGGTCTGGTCTGGTTATTTATGTATAGTACGCTATGGGTTGAGGTTATAAATGCGGCATTTATAGATTGCAGAAAATGATGGTGTTGGGATGCATATAAATCCTATTTGTCAATTATATAAGGAAATTTAGTTGTGATTTCCGTGAGAACATATTTACATATATCATTTTATATGGGAAAATTCCAATTGGTCAACGTATCGGTTTTTGTGAGAATAAAACTCCCCTCAGAGACTAGATGATGACGCACAGGACTGTGCCAAAAGACCTGTAAAACGGTAGGCGTCTTGGAGGTGGGATAATAACGATTGTCACAAAGGTTTAAAAAAGAAAAGTGTTGAAAATGGAACCATAAAAAAAGGGACATTAAACACCAAATTGAACTCTGAATAAAAAATAAATAAGAACACGGCCGTTTTATTTGTAATTTGATTTCAAAATGAATTTAAGGTGCTATATGAGAGGCTCTTGATTTAAGAAGCGAATCAATGAATAGGCCTCCAACTGCACGCGTGCTGTTTGCTCAACCGAGGTTAATTCATGGCACGCGCCACCCCGCTGAGCATTTGGACAGATGGGCCAACCTCTCTCTGCGGAGGCTGTGTGGAGGCACTGCCATTAGTAAAGGAATTTGGTAACTGCAGTAGACCTACACTGGAAAATATATTTAATAACATGTTTATATTTAGCCATAAAATGTAAATACATGTTTTCATTTGAATGTAAAACACAAACCTACAATATAGGCCTAGGCCTAATTGCAGGGTATAATATGCAGTGATTTGTTGCTCATGTTATTGTTGTCATTGTTTTTAATTCGAGTCAATTTTGTTATCTTTTTTTAATTTTGTTTTATTTGATCTGTCTTATAGATTTTGCTATTTCCACCCATCATTTTGGTTTAACTTGCCATTAAAATCTATTTGTAATATCCTACATTGTTAATTTTCACAATTTTCAATAGGTTACTAAAATGTTGAAAACAAATTGGTAGGCCTATATTGGAAACCAAAACGTCACTGAAGTTCCCCGGGGAGGCAGCAGCGTTCCTGATTTGAATGTTCCCGCGCAGGCAAGCAGCAGATGGCCATAACAACGGGCCTTCAGTTTGGCCATGCTCTGAATGTAATTGAATAACTGTCACACGTCAGACGCGTGCAAGGAATACCCCCGCGTTCCCAGACTTCGTCTTCAACGTTCAAATTGAAAAACCGTTGGAAAGCCTGTTCCAATTCAATCGGGATTTCCAAACATTTGGAGCGTTTAAAATGACCATGGAAACAAATACCCATAAAAGACTAGTCTAGCTCCATAGTGCTTAATTTCTCTATATGGTCTATATAGCCTTATAACCCGAAATGTTTGTGCTATAAGTAGGTTATATACAGCAGCTGTTCTCTACAACAATAAAATAAAGCATATAAATAAATATATAATATAGCATAGGTCGTTTTTTTGAAAGCCTATTGAAAGCCTAAAAGGCATTTTAGCCTAATAATCACGATTGCGCAAAACATATCCATTTATTTCTGGCAATAAAACTAGTGTTCCTTATATGTGCCATCAATTGATTGCCAGTCCCTCATGGGGTTTTAAAGGTCCAATGTAGCTGTTTTTAACTCAATATCAAATCATGTCTGGGTAACAAGAGGCTACCTTGCCGAGTTTGTTTTCAATTTTAAAAATATATATTTTTTACAAAAATAGCTACTTAACAAAGAGCAATTTCTCAAGCAAGGGAAACCTGAAAAGTAGCTGTTATTAGCAGAGAGGTTTGTAACTCTTTCTTATTGGTCTATTAACTAATTTACAGCCTCCATCCAACAGGCTGAAACTTCAGGCAGTATTTTCAAACAGCTCTTACACTAAAAAGGGCATTATCATCATTTTCACAATCTCACAGTATTATTCCAAACTCATAGTGTGGAAATATATATAAAACACGGGAAAAATCACGTGTTTGACTGCACTGGGCATTTAATAAGCACCTCCTCTTAGCAAGCACCCGCATGGTGTCTATAACAATTGGGCTTATGGCAACAGATTGTCCCATGAGGTACGAGTTAAGCACGGGGCTCAACCCATAGAGACGCAACCAACAGAGTGTGCTTGAGCAGAAAGTGATAAACCAGATATCATGAATAGTAAAATAGAATGCGTGCTTATGATGCAGCAACAATGCTCATATTTCTGTGCTTAAAACAGTTTGTTAAATCATCTTAAGGGCTGGAATTCTATTAAACGCCATTACATGATTCTTGCAAGTCTAAATAAACAAAACGAATAGAATATGATGGGATTAAAGTCTCTGAAAGAATATCATACATAGCCTACAAATATTATATTAGGCTATAAAAATGTTGGGAACTATAAGATCTCAATAATGCTTTTGTGGTAAAGATCAGCCTAACATACAAGTCTCATTTAAAGGCCCAATGCAGCCATTTTTATATTAATATCAAATAATTTCTGGGAAACAGTTAAGTACTCTACTGTAATAGATTTCCATTAAAATCGTAAAAATTTGCTTTTTAGCAAGAAAACATCTCTCAAGCAAGAATTTTGCTAGGGCTAAGACTGAGTGGGGAGGGGATAACGAAAAACTAACTGTTATTGGCAGAGAGGTTTGGAACTCTTTGTTATTGGTCTATTAGCCAATTTACCCCACGGTGATGTCACCATGGAAACCCAAAACTCATGCAAGCCTGCTGATTATAAGGTCCTGTGTTGATTGGGGCGGTTACTAGTCCAACGCTCTAATTAGTGGTTAGAGCGTTGGACTAGTAACCGAAAGGTTGCAAGATCGAATCCCCGAGCTGACAAGGTACAAATCTGTCGTTCTGCCTCTGAACAAGGCAGTTAACCCACTGTTCCTAGGCCATCATTGAAAATAAGAATTTGTTCTTAACTGACTTGCCTAGTTAAATAAAGGTAAAATAAAATTGTATTTTCAACCAGCAACTATCAGGAAATAACACTGATCACATTTTTTCTCCCTTTTACACTTCTAACACTGAAACTAACAGTGTTAGTTTCATCAGCTGTTGTACAATATGATATAAAACACAGGGACATAATTTGACTGCATTGGGGCTTTAAGGCGATATCTTATTCACAGATTATTGATGTTTTATCCAATATTGATGCATACCCAGCTAGGTTGCTTGTGTGAGCTGTGGTCCAACATATGATGATTTCCTGACACACTTTGGTGATGAAACATATTGTAATTCATCACAGTCAACGATGGAGAGGCATGTGCACAGGTATGCTACGGAGATGTAGAATCAAAAAAAAAGAAATATATATATATATATTTGTGAGATGCGCCGAATACAACAGGTGTAAACTTTGCCGTGAAATGCTTACTTACAAGCGTTTTCCTAACAAAGCAGAGTTAAAAAGTAATAAAACCCCCACACAAAGTTTCAGAATTGGTCGGAAGCCCGTAAAACAGCCGCTATCCACTGCAGCGCCATCTCCTGATATTGAAATGGCCTACAAAATGCATGAGAAAACGCATGACTCTCCCACGTGTTGCTCCACCCCTACTTCCAATACATATTATTGCAGGGTTCCCTTTACATGATGCAAGCCATACATTTTGTTTCTGGACTACATCAACAATAAGATCTGGTTTTTGATATGAGCAAAAATTATTTTAAACGTTTTCTGATATAGCATGGGCTACCTGGTCTACTGGCTATTGTGTGTCCCCTGATGCGAACCACTAATTATATTGGGTAATGCAGAGTCTATCTCGAGTATGTAAAAGGATTTCGGAATTAAAATATACATAGGACTAACACTGCTTTGAAAGACATTACAGCCCCTTATAAGCAGGGGTGTGTAATGATGGATGTCAAGGGAAGCCAGGCGTCCCCAAAAAATTGACCAAGAAAAACAGAAAATTATCAAATTTTCATGTCTCTGTTTCATAATTTTCCTTCAATTCAATAGGCTGAATGTACACTACAATGCCAAACGTATGTGGACACCCCTTCAAATGAGTGGATTTGGCTATTTCAGCCACACCCATTGCTGACAGGTGTATAAATTCAAACACACAGCCATGCAATCTCCATAGACAAAAATTGGAGCTCAGTGACTTTCAACGTGGCACTGTCATAGGATGTCACCTTTCCAACAAGTCTGTTTGTAAAATTTCTGGCCTGCTAGATCTGCTCCAGTCGACTGTAAGTTCTGTTATTGTGAAGTGGAAAAGTCTTGGAGCAACAACAGCCCAGCAGCGAAGTGGTAGGCAACATGTAACAGTGCAGCTTCCGTCCCTCTCCTTGCCCCTACCTGGGCTCGAACCAGGGACCCTCTGCACACATCAACAACTGACACCCACGACGCATCGTTACCCATCGCTCCACAAAAGGCCCTTGCAGAGAAAGGGGAAAAACTACTTTGAGGTCTCAGAGGGAGTGACGTCACCGATTGGAACGCTATTAGCTAGCCATTTCACACCGGTTACACTCACCCCCTTTTTGACCTCCTCCTTTTCCGCAGCAACCAGTAATCCGGGTCACGGCACCAATGTAACAGTATAGCTTCTGTCCCTCTCCTCGCCCCTACCTGGGCTCAAACCAGGGACCCTCTGCACACATCGACAACAGCCACCCTCGAAGCATCGTTACCCATCGCTCCACAAAAGCCGCGGCCCTTTCAAAGGGGAAAAACTACTTCAAGGTTTCAGAGCGAGTGACGTCACCGATTGAAACGCTATTAGCGCGCACCCTGCTAACTAGCTAGCCATTTCACATTGGTTACACACACAAGATCATAGAACAGGACCGCCGAGTGCTGAAGTGCATAGCGCGTAAACATCATCTGTCCTAGGTTGCAACACTCACTACCGCGTTCCAAACTACCTCTGGAAGCAACATAAGCACAATAACTGTTTGTCGGGAGTTTCATGAAATTAGTTTCCATGGCCGAGCAGCCGCACACAAGCCTAAGGTCACCATGCGCAATGCCAAGCATCGGCTGGAGTGGTGTAAAGCTTGCCGCCATTGGACTCTGGAGCAGTGGAAACACGTTCTCTGGAATGATGAATCACGCTTCACCATCTACCAGTCCAACGGACAATACTGGGTTTGGTGGATGCCAGGAGATTGCTACCTGCCCGAATGCAAAAATCAAATCCAATTTTATTGGTCACATACACTGGTTAGCAGATGTTATTGCGAGTGTAACGAAATACTTGTAATATAGTGCCAACTGTAAAGTTTGGTGGAGGAGGAATGGTCTGGGGCTGTTTTTCAAGGTTCAGGTTAAGCCCCTTAGTTCCAGTGAAGGGAAATCTTAACTCTACAGCATACAATGACATTCTAGACGATTCTGTGCTTCCAACTTTGTGGCAACAGTTTGGGGAATGCCCTTTCCTGTTTCAGCATGAAAATGCCCCGTGCACTAAGTGAGGTCCATACAGAAATGGTTTGTCGAGATCGGTGTGGAAGAACTTGACTGGCCTGCACAGAACCCTGACATCAACCCCATCGAACACATTTGCGATGAACTGTAACACCGACTGCGAGCCAGGCCTAATGGCCCAACATCATTGCCCCACCTCACTAATGCGTTTGTGGTTGAATGGAAGCATGTGCCAGCAGTAATGTCCAACATGTAGTGGAAGCCTTCCCAGAAGAGTGAAGGCTGTTATAGCAGCAAAGGGGGACCAACTCCATATTAATCCCAATGATTTGGAATGACATGTTCGAAAAGCAGGAGTCCACATACTTTTGGCAATGTATCTCACCGGAGAAAGCATCCGAGTGAACAAAACAGCACCCCTCTGTCTCTGTATGTGTATCCCATCTAGGCCTATATGATGCTGTCTGATCAAAAATATGATTACATTTTTGCCGCCCATAGCATTGAATGCAAGGGAAGCTAATAATAGCCAATCAGTGTTGAGCTAAACTGAGTGAGCTCAACTGTGAATCGTCCTTGCGCACCCAAAAAAAGTGTAAAGGAAAGCCAGTTTCGATTTGGCTTCACACCAATCACATCAGGAGCAAAACATCAAATGACAGAATAAAATGTAACTGTTGCATCTCATTGTGTTGTTGTCCTCCGGTGGCTAGCTAGCTAGCTAAAAGTGTCCCTTTCCTAAATTAACCATGGATGGATGTAGGGATTTGGACTTGTGGGTTTTACTTAATTCTTCTTACTGGCCAATGATTATAACGGTGATTCTGATCAAACCATAAATTCATACTTTGTGCCCCTGGCCTGAGGGGATGGAAGATCAATATGTAGCTAAATGTAGTAGGCTAATGTAAACTAGCTGGGTCCTCGTAGCCCATGAAAGGAAGTTAGGCTATCGAGCAAGCATTTTAGCCAGGTAGCCTATGACCACACAAACTAAAAGTATACTGTATGACGGAGTCATAGATCATTTTTTCAACATGAAAGAAAGGATGGCATTACACGAACGCAAGCACAAACAGAAATCACAACCATGGACAGCCAAATCATATTTAGGTTACGTTGATTGGACAAAACAGTTTTGGTATCTTTTAGTTGTCACTGTATTAGACTAAACATATGTGATTTGATGTCGAAATGGTGCTGGAATAGTGGAGGCAGCTCCTGTTTTCTTTGTGACTTGTGATTTGGCATGGGTCCTCAGATCCTCAAAAGGTTTTACAGCTGCACCATCGACAGCATCCTGCCGGGTTGCATCACTGCCTGGTATAGCAACTGCTCGGCCTACGACTGCAAAGCACTACAGAGGGTAGTGCGTACGGCCCAGTACATCACCAGGGCCAAGCTTCCTGCCATCCAGGACCTCTATACCAGGCAGTGTCAGAGGAAGGCCCTAAAAATTGTCAAAGACTTCAGCCACCCTAGTCATAGAGTGTTCTCTCTGCTACCGCATGGCAAGCGGTACCAGAGCGCCAAGTCTAGGTCCAGGAGACTCCTAAACAGCTTCTACACCCAAGCCATAAGACTCCTGAACAGCTAATCAAATGGCTACCCAGACTACCTGCATTGCCCCCCCCCTTTACGCTGCTGCTACTGTCTGTTATTATCTATGCATAGTCACTTTAATAACTAAAGTGTTTAGTAGTCCTAAATTCAAAGTTCTAAATCAATAGTTGTTTAGTAGTCCGAAAATGTCGTAAACATTAACTAGCATGACCATGCTGTTGGTCATGTAACTGTTTATGACATGCAATATGCTTTGTGGCAATCACCAGACAGAGGTTGCTCTCAGGTTGTGTGATGAAATAAAAGGTGTGGTTGAATTTATTCTGCCACTGAGTCTCATTATTGTCTCGACCTTATCAAGGTCGCAAGGCATATTAACTAACAGGTTATACAGCAAACAATCCAATTATCAATGCCCCATAGGTTGTAATATGGCTTTTTTGTTGCTTGGCTTCCCCAGTGATTTTACCAAAGCACTGCTACTGCTTATAAGGGTGGATAGATGTTGCTACAATGTTATTTATCGACCACTGAAATAGCACAATCACAAACTAAAAAGTGGTCAACTCTCCTCCCGCAGAGCAGATGGGGTCCGGAGGTTTTGGTACCAACCCTTTCTCTAACACACCTGATTCTGCTAATCAAGGTGCTGATTAATATTTGATTATCAGTGTCAGTGTATAAAGCTGTAGGTTGGGTAGCTAGGTTGGTGCAAAAAGCTTGCAAAACAAGTATCTCTCCGTGAGGACTGGCCACCCCTGACATAGGTTACTGTCTCTTTAACTACTGATCCGATTTCTAGAGACCAACACGTTACTGCAGGAGTGATCTTCCCCTTGATGGATTATTTAACAAGTGCTGAGTCCCAAGTCGCAATCTGCGGCCACAGATACATGAGCCAAAATAGCCGCGCGCAATATTCTTCGTAGCTAATTTAATGGGCTACAACGTCGATAACGTTTTCAAAGCTGAGTAATATCTAAGAAAGAAGGCGATTTTAAGACCAAGGAATATCCCTGCAGCAGGTGTTTGAGCTATGGTGTTGAGGCAGCGGAGAACAAGGTAGCCATCAGTTGAACATTATCGTCGTGCGCAATTACAAATCACCGGTACGCAATAATGATTAACTTCATTCGCTCAATTATACAAACATGACTGGTAATTGGTCAAGTCTGTGGATATAAAGCAAAAACATATGTTTTTAAGTAGTAAAATGACCAAATATATGCGCATTGAAAGACATGTCCAAAAAAATAGGCTTTTTCTCGTTCTCAAAAAGTAGGCTTACTTAGAGATAATTTTTTTTAAATCTGTCAATTCAGCAGGATAGGCTTCTAAAGACTGGACTTGCATTTCTGTTCCTGTAATAAACACATGACTGAAATGACTTATCTACGAAGAAAATAGTTCTAGAGTTAAATAGAGATTAACCTCATTTAGATGGTGCGTTTATAAATACGGAGGAGTTGTCGAGCCGCAGTTATGGTGGTGGAAAGGACACTGATTGCCGCAAGGCAGGGGGATGTACAAACTCTGAAAGTGCAATTAGCGGAGAAAATACTGAACAGCGGAGTAAAGGACCTTTTGGGAGCCTCACCTGTCCACCATGCCGCCCGTACTGGAAAACTGACTTGCCTACGTTTCCTCGTGGAAGAAGTGGGTTTACCAGGCAACTGTTTGGCGAATAATGGAGCCAGCCCGGCACACGACGCTGCTGCCACTGGCAACCTATCCTGCTTACAGTGGCTATTAACTCAAGGGGGATGTCATACCGCGGTGAGTCAAGTTATTTTCTTGCCTCAGGCATACAGTACAGTAGTTTTTTAAATGGTCTGATTAGTTCCCTAAAGTCATCACGTAATTCACAGGCCTATTTTTCTCCTTTCAAACAAGAGCTTCAGACCTTCCGATCTCTACGACAACGTCTAGAGCAGCCAGGTCAAGGCCTACAGTGTTTGGCATTTCTGATCCAATAGTCCTGCAGCCTAGACCTGAAAACATGTATTATGTCACCCAAGAGTAGTCATCTTGGATAGTGTTAGGATTTATGTTTAAGCATAATAGCCTGTTAGCATATTGGTTGAAGAGGAATATTGTTTTGTTACACACATACACAAACTATACAGAGGGGTGTAGGTGTAAGGACTGACCAACACAGGCCATAAAAGTTGTGGACAGTCTGGAGAGGGGAGGGGTGCATCTCTCTAGACCAACCGGGAGGTTAGAATACTGGACAATACCATATTAGGAACTGTTTTAGTGTAGAATCGACAGACCCAAGACGGATCCAATCTACCCAGCAACCAGATGTGAACAAAGGAACGCGCCAAGGGGCTTGGACAAAGGGCCAGCAAAGGGGGGCAAAGTCTAAACCAAGCCCAGCCTCTACTGTGATAGGCCAACTGGACACGTTGAGAATAAAATTGTCATAGTATAAAAACTACTATGTGAGTACATTCCACAGTTCTCTGTTCATCCTGCGCGGTGAAACAGCGAACCCGTATATACGAAAATTGCATTTACCATTTATAAGTTTTAGTTTAATTAAAATACTTAAAATATATTCAGGGACTCTGAATCACATTTTGTCCTGATGCCAGATATGAACAGACGCAAATCTCTTTCAATAGTCCCTAACCATCTCTGTCAGGTCATTATTAGCTTGCCTGAAAATTCCCTTCAACACTTCTTCACACTACTTCAACATACTAACACAATTAGTCACTCAAACAGTTCTTTCACATTTGTGATAGGTCTAAAGAAATTACCTTTGTCTATACTACACCACTATGCTTGTCCAGGCTTTTGTCTCAACGAACAACACCTGGGATCATTGTAATAGCTATATCAGGGCTAAAGGCACACCTGTTGCAATTGAGAACACCTGAGATTGTTATTAGTGATTGCACTGTAATTATCATCAAGCCCCATTCAAAGGGAAGTGTATCATTACTCACCACAGCAGGCACTCCAGTGTACCAAGTTCCATACTTATAGTGCATAACAATGTCATGTCATATCTGCTGGACTAATTGTATGAGCTTTACAACAGCTTGAGAAAAATAGTTATTTGTCTGACCCTTTCTCTGAGTTTGAAGTGTTACGGCCCCAGACCCCAGGTACCCATGAGAGAGAATTAAGGAGACGGTATGTGTCAAAAAGTGATTGATTGAGCTATTCCTGTGTTCTTCCTTTTTAAGGGTGTGCTTATGTAACATGATAGTGCAGCTGTTTCTTCGAAGTAAAGGCATCTGGTGACATTTTTATCCGACATGTACTTTACTTGTATAAAAAGGTTGGATGGAAACCTGTTTTCAAAGTGTGACATTTGTGTTGTAAATGAATGTTCAGGGAAAGTTTTAGTAAAAAGTGAAGTATGTTCGGATGTCCTCATTTAGGGTGTGCTTATGTAACATGATGGTGCAGCTGTTTCTTCGAAGTAAAGCAAATGTTTGCAATAAAAAGTAATGGCCTGATTGATGTGTAGTGACCTTGTTGAACTGAAATAAAATGTGAAACAGTTTGTAGTGAATGGGGGAGGCCTGAGTTTGAACAGTTTGACATTTTTGTGGTGAACTTATGGAGCTGCTGGGTAGTGTTAGGGTTGCGTCAATTCAATCTGGTATAAGGACAAGTATGACAATGAGTCACTAATTGTATGCTATGTACTTTTTATTAACTAAGTAATAAATGGCAAATGCAACTTCCGTATATACGGGTTCACTGTAACATCACGCAGGATGAAAACAGAGAAGACACTTGTTCCTGACAAAGATATTATAATATACTCATGACAGAGATAGTTCCCGCTTCCGAGCCGGCCTGTCAGAGTAGAGACTGGGCGTGGTTTAGACTCACCCAGCCTATCGTTGGTGTTGGCGCTTAAGCTAGTCCTCGCCCCTTAGCGCATGTGATGTCCCGACGCTGTTGCTGTGTAGATTACGCTCCCTCACCCCAAAGACTGAGGTCAGACAGCTCTGCAACATTGTCTGAGCTATTTGCACCTGTATACAAAGCCCACTGTTCTCGCTCAAGGCTAACCACAGCTTCCCAGCACACTTATCTGGGGCTAACTGTTACTTCCAGCACACACACAGACACCCAGGCGCCCAGGCCAACAGTTGCTAATATTCAATTTGAGTATTCAATCACATATAGTATTGGGTTGTAGTGCATAATTCAGAACCTCACAGATGATCTTCGTGTGTATAGTTTATCTATTATTGTCTATTGTACACCATAGTCAGCAGTCTCCTGATTCACCCCCCTCCCTCTACACCCCTCCTGTGCCTCTCTAAGATTAGCACAGTTTCGGTCACACAGTACAGCTCCCTTCTTAACACACACACATTTCACACTGCTGTTCATATCTTATGCCCTTGTACATTGTTGCATACACACACATATTTCAGGCTGTGGCCTCATGGTTAGGCTATGAGAACTGCTACTCCTGAGAACAAAGACAAATTGTCAGGCCTACATGAGTCAGTAGCTTAAACTTTAATTAATGTAAAATCCTTCTAGTTTATAGTTATTTTAGCACGCTAAGCCTAGCAAAACCCCACAGTAGTGAGCTTGTGACCCCTTGTATAATGAATAAGTCATTTCCGGGGTTGGTCTGCAGGGTATAAGTAAGTGATAGACTTGTCCTGTGAACACTACGAGCGACAAGAAAGCTCCAAAAGAGACAAAACACAGAAAACTTGAAAGAAAAAAATTAAGAAAACAAATCCATGTTAATTAAGTACTGGCGACCTTAACATTGGAAGTAGGACCCTGGCTAAAACAGAGAAATATATAGGGTGAATTCAGAAAAAGTTGGACATCATGTAAACCGGGACATATTAATCCTGAGAAGTACATTTTTTGGTCTGACAAGTGAAATTCAAAACCATTGTTACTAATGGTGCTTTCAAGACAACTGGAGACTCCGGAGGGGGGGGTTAAAACGCTTTTTCGCAGTCGGCGCTAGTTAACATTTTTTTTTCCTTCCCAAGTTCCCAGTTGTCTTGAACACTCTGACGTCGGAAGTCTGAGATTGCTGAGTTGTTTTGAACGCGGCATAAGCCCTTGCAGAGAAACCTGCAAAATCACTTCATTGGTGTGACATCATAGAGGGGGCGGAGCAAGCTTCAAACAGGAATCTCACCCAGTGAAGCACCTGCCTCCTGAGTCTGTACAGGAGTTGCAGTGATGAGACTAACTCCCAATTGGATACCACGAAATTGGAGAGAAAATGGGGTAAAAGTTTAAAAAAAATTATATATGAAGATCAGTGACAGCTTTTTTTATGTTATAAAGCTGTCATAAAGCTGTCATAAATAATACACTGTGACAAATTGTGTTATAAATGTGCATACGATGTACTGGTGCATCAACAAAGAAAAAGCAAAAGTTGCTAATATTAGGTTCCAATTTTGTAAATCACACTTTCTTTAAATGTTTAATTTTTTTGCTTTACCAACCATAGCTAGCTAACTTAGGACAGCACGGAGTAGGTAAAGTGGGACAGTCTTATAAGCTTTTCCAATTTAGGAAAGAGATCCAGTTTACATTAGGGACCCCCTGTACTTAGGTTAGGCAGGGCTTTGGTTCTTGTAGTAGCCTGAAATGAGACACTTTGGTCGAAACAGTTTATAGAAGAATGAAAGACAATCAGCCTGTTACCAACCCATAATTAACTTTTGAAAAATATTGTGTTTGACCAGATACAATGCTATTTCACAGTAAACAAATTGACAACCGACTTACAGCACGCTTATAGGGGGAAGGGCACTCAACATGTACAGCACTTACACTATTGACTGACTGGCTGAAATTGCTAAGAAGATTAGGGGATCTTTTTGTTAGACTTAAGTGTAGTTTTTGACATTGATAATAATCTGCTGCTGTATTATGGCTATACATCTCCTGCTATATCGTGGATCGAGAGATAACTGTCTAGCGGGTCGAGAGAAATTTGAGTAATCAAGGTGACCGACATTGACGCATTCAATACCACAATGTACACTCCTTGCCTGCATCTAGCTGATCTAGGGTGTAGTCAAGAGTCCAAAAGTTAGCAAATTAGTTTCTTCTATTGGAAAAATGTGGGTATTTTTATAAATAAAATTAAAAAAGAAGCCATATTACAACCTGTTGTGATAATTGCGTTGTTTGTTCTATAACCCGTTAATTCATATGCCTTGCGACTGTGATGTATAGGCCTAAAGGCTGAGACAGTAAGAAAACAGCGGCAGAAGAAATAAAACGGTAACTTTTTTTGTTTTATCACAAAACTGGATAGCAACCTCTGTCCAGTGAAGTCCACAAAGCATATTGCATGTAACAGACAGTTACATGACCTTCAAGCAAGTTAATGTTTCCGACATTTTCGGACCACTAAACAACTATTGCGTTAGAACCACGGAGAGTTGCTGCAAGTCACAAAGAAAACAGGAGCTGCCTCCACTATTCCAGCACCGTTTCAACATCATCTAATCACCTCTGCTTAGGCTAATACAGTGACAACTAAGATACCAAAAACTATTTAGTCCAATCAATGGAAGCTAAATATGATGTGGCTGTCCATGCTTCTGATTTGTGTGTGTGCAAGTAGAAAAACATGTTGCAATGCCATCCTCCTCTCATGTTGACAACAGTCTATCACTCTGTCATACAGTACACTTATTTATTCATTTTCTTGTCCTAGGCTACCTGCCTAAAATGCTGGCTCGCTAGCCTAACTTCCCTTCATGGGAAATGTTTGCTACTTAACATTAGCCCTCTACATCTAGCTGCATATTGAACTTCCATCCTCTCAGGCCAGGCGCACAACAATGTATGAATTAATGGTTGGATCAGAATCACCGTCATAATCATTGGCCGGTACGGAGAATTAAGTTAAACCACAAGTCCAAATCCCTGCCTGCATACATGGCTAATTTAGGAAAGGGCCAATTTTAGCTAGCTAGCCACCGGAGGGCAACACAACGAGATGCAACAATTGTAGTTTTTCTGTCAATGACGTATGCTTTCAATGGGATTTGATGGGCGTGATGCCAAATCCAAGCTGGCTTCCTTTGACATTTAGTTCTTTGGTGTGCCAAGACCATCCCCAGTTTAGCTCAACGGCAGATGCGTTGAGGCCAGATGCTCAGTGGCTTCTCTTCCCTTCAATGCTACGGGCCGCAACAATGTCATAGTCGTTTGGACCAGACGGCATCAGATAAATGGCCTACTCGTAGAGAGACAGAAGGGCGCTGTTTCACTCGCTTGGATGCTTCCTCCTGTAAGATACATTCAGCCTCTTGCGATTTGAAGGAAAATGATGAAACGGAGACATTGCTTCCCTTTGCGTCCACGAATACACACTACTGACGACAACTACTACTACAATTATTTTGCCCCTTTTTTCTGCTCAATAAACTAGTGCCAGTAACGGGAGCAGCCTAATAAGAGATCTCTTCATTACCGCTACATGTTCACCATTCAATGCTAGGCTGAAGTGGTTGACCGACTACACAGCCACCACAAAGTGTGCAAGTGATAAGCAAATTGGCAAGCATTTGTATATGGTCTCTCTTACCATTAGTAATGTAGTCTAGATGAAGTTTGACACAGTGGGTGGTCCTTGTTCGTTTCCACTCTATATGTCAGTGTGTCATTGACACCTCTTGTTTTGTGAGTGGTTTCAGGCACAGTGTTACCCAATTCAGATCATATATTTCAGGTTCACCCCATCTCTTTTTAATAATGGTTTCATACCTGTTTTTAAATGACTTGAATCTGTTTCAGGCAGACTTGAATGCAGGGCATAATGTCATCTTTTTTTAATGCTGTATAGAGCTATTTTGTTGTTTCGAAATAGTACTCTCTTGTTCCTGACATAAAGGTAAAGTGAGTCCAGTGAATTGATTAGACGATACATTAGCACAAACCAGACTGTCACGACTTCTGCCGAAGTCGGTTCCTCTCCTTGTTCGGGCGGTGTTCGGCGGTCGACGTCACCGGTCTTCTAGCCATCATCGATCTATTTTTCCTGTTCCATTTGTTTTGTCTGGTTGTCGCACTCACCTGGTTTCAATTCCCTAATTACATGTTGTATATGTTCCCTCTGTTTCCCCCATGTCCTTGTCGGGAATTGTTTATTGTAAGTGCGTGTGCTTTATGTGACTGGTGCGATACGGGTTGTTGTGTCCATGTGTCTTGTTATTTTTGTATGCCGGTAGTTATGTACATTAAACGGCTCCGGCTATTTACCAAGTTCTGCTCTCCTGCGTTTGACTTCCAATCCACCAGTTACGCACCCCTTGACACAGACATTGATTAGTCCTGTGTACGTACGTGATGTAACACGTGTCCTTGATCTAGGCTACTACTAGGATGTAACTGAACTAACCCGACACATAAGCCCTGACGCCTATTTCTAATATTTCCCACGTTTTGCAGGACAGGGATAGTTCCGGAGCCACCGTTCTCCACCTCGCCTCCCGGTTCAGCCATCACGAGATCACTGATTGGTTGCTGAAGAGCGGGGAGGCTGATGCCGGGGTGTCCACAGAGACTGGGGCCCTGCCTGTCCACTATGCTGCTGCCAAGGGAGACTTGCCCTCCCTCCGACTCCTGTTGAGACACATCCCAAAGTAAGCTAACCCACTTACCTAGCCATTATCCACAAACAGCGCTAATGTGGCTAACCCTGACAGGATTTTGGGATGTTTCAAAAAAAATTATCCAAATAATTTCTGGGTAACAATGCATAATATACACTGCTCAAAAAAATAAAGGGAACACTTAAACAACACAATGTAACTCCAAGTCAATCACACTTCTGTGAAATCAAACTGTCCACTTAGGAAGCAACACTGATTGACAATAAATTTCACATGCTGTTGTGCAAATGGAATAGACAAAAGGTGGAAATTATAGGCAATTAGCAAGACACCCCCAATAAAGGAGTGGTTCTGCAGGTGGTGACCACAGACCACTTCTCAGTTCCTATGCTTCCTGGCTGATGTTTTGGTCACTTTTGAATGCTGGTGCTTTCACTCTAGTGGTAGCATGAGACGGAGTCTACAACCCACACAAGTGGCTCAGGCAGTGCAGCTCATCCAGGATGACACATCAATGCGAGCTGTGGCAAGAAGGTTTGCTGTGTCTGTCAGCGTAGTGTCCAGAGCATGGAGGCGCTACCAGGAGACAGGCCAGTACATCAGGAGACGTGGAGGAGGCCGTAGGAGGGCAACAACCCAGAAGCAGGACCGCTACCTCCGCCTTTGTGCAAGGAGGAGCAGGAGGAGCACTGCCAGAGCCCTGTCTCTTATACACATCTAGATGTGTATAAGAGACAGACCAGGAGACAGGCCAGTACATCAGGAGACGTGGAGGAGGCCGTAGGAGGGCAACAACCCAGAAGCAGGACCGCTACCTCCGCCTTTGTGCAAGGAGGAGCAGGAGGAGCACTGCCAGAGCCCTGCAAAATGACCTCCAGCAGGCCACAAATGTGCATGTGTCTGCTCAAACGGTCAGAAACAGACTCCACGAGGGTGGTATGAGGGCCCGACGTCCACAGGTGGGGGTTGTGCTTACAGCCCAACACCGTGCAGGACGTTTGGCATTTGCCAGAGAACACCAAGATTGGCAAATTCGCCACTGGCGCCCTGTGCTCTTCACAGATGAAAGCAGGTTCATACCTGTCTCTTATACACATCTAGATGTGTATAAGAGACAGCCCTCCATGTGCTCGCCAGAGGTAGCCTGACTGCCATTAGGTACCGAGATGAGATCCTCAGACCCCTTGTGAGACCATATGCTGACACATGCACATTTGTGGCATGCTGGAGGTCATTTTGCAGGGCTCTGGCAGTGCTCCTCCTTGCACAAAGGCTTGGCTACACAGATGTCGATTGACCCGCACGAGCAGTTTGGATGAAATGTTTCGATAACTTATGTACATTTATGTTGCAATGCTCTTGCAACGTGGGCAGGCTGGTCAGCATGTTAGATGCCAATACGATGTGTTACGATTGGATGTTCCAAACATACTTCTCACTATACAGTATGTCTGCTGCAGAGAGAGACGAGAGGGAGCTTGAGAATTTTATTTTTGTATTATCTTTTTTAAATGTTTATTTACTGTTTATCGGCCTGGGCTGAATCGGTGAATTTGTCCTCCACTGTCATCCTGTCTCTCCACAAAGCTAACAGGATGAGTCTCTGCTGATAGTGCTACTGGAACATAAAAGGTGGGGAAAACTGGCAATAAACCTCTGCGAGATGGTCACACACAGAGTTTCACACTTGTTTCACAATCAATTAGAGCAGATTAAGAGCTTTGCTAGAGCTTAATTGCAGAATGTGGTCAAGGCAGGCACAGCGACAGGGCCATAAAATAAGCCTTTTAGACTTTCTAAAAGCCTAAGCGACAGTGGGTGAACTTTCAACAGTGTCTCTCTGGGTCTAAAGTGTAGGATTTGGATTAGCCTAATGCACTCCCACTTTTCTGTATTGCTTTTGTTAGAACTTCAACTTTCTAACAAGATGTATTGTTGTCTGGGTTTATCCAAGTCTGTAAACCACTATTGATGTTTACCTTTCAATCGCTCTGGATAAGATTGTCTGCTAAATGACTGAAATGTAACATACAGTTTCGGCCAAATAAATTGGCACCCTTGCAGTTTTCTTAAATAATTCCCATTTTTCTTCTAAAATCTTTTGAAATTGAAAACTTTTGGTCACCACACCTTATTGGATTTTCTACATTGCAGAACAGATTTTCTGGAGCTAGTACCAGCCTTTGGCCAAGATAACTGCAGACAAAATGCATCTTGTAGCCATCAATGAGCTTGCTGCACCTTTCTACTGACAATTTGTCCCATGTTCAACCCATAGGTTTTGGATGTGATTCAGATCTCAACTCTTTGCTGGCCACTCCAGAACAGTCCATCTTTTTTTTAACCCTTCCTGGGTGCTTTTTGATGTGTGTTTGGGGTCGTTGTCCTGCTGGAAGACCCACAACCTTCAATGGAGCCCCATTTTTAGACACTGGGTTGAACATTGGACTACGAAACACCTGATAATGTGCTGATTTCATGCCTTGCGCATGTTCAAGGCCCCCAGTACCAGAGGCAGCAAACCAACATCACAACTTTATCAAACCTCACCCATCTTTGATTGTAGGGTCTTCTTTTTATGGAATGCTTAATTTGGTTGTTCAATGGTCCACTGAACATTTCCCCCAAAAATGTAGGCTTTTTTACTGTAGGTGGGATTTTGAGTGTCTTTTTCAGCAGAGGGATCTTCCTTTGTCTACCAATACTCAAATGAAGTGTTGAAAGAAAAGAACACCCTCCCTACAATGAAATATGGGGGAGGTTCGATAATGCTGTGGGGTTGCTTTGCTGTCTCTGGTACTGGGGGTCTTGAATGTGTGCAAGACATAATGAAATCAGAAGATTATTAAGGTGTTTTGGAGTGCAATTTTCAACCCAGTGTCCAAAAACCGTCTCTGTTGAAGGATGTGGATCTTCCAATAGGACAACAACCCCAAACACACATGAAAAGCACCCTGGAATGTTTCAAGTAAAAATTCTGGATTGTTCTGGAGTGAACAATGAAGAGTCCAGATTGTAGTCACATCCATAACCTATGGCGCGAGCTGAAAACAGCAGTTTGTCGAGGGCACCCCTTGAAGTTTACAACAACCCCAACAGTACCACGAGGGCACCCCTCGACATCGAATTAGAGCAGTTTTCTGCTGAGGAGTGGTTCAAATTGCAAGTAGAACATTGCAGCAAGCTCATTGATCGCTACAAGAAGAATTTGTTGGCAGTTGAAGTCGGAAGTTTACATACACTTAGGTTAGAGTCATTAAAACTCGTTTTTCAACCACTCCACACATTTCTTGTTAACAAACTATAGTTTTGGCAAGTTGGTTAGGACATCTACTTTGTGCGTGACACAAGTCATTTTTCCAACAATTGTTTACAGACAGATTATTTCACTTATAACTCACTGTATCACAATTCCAGTGGGTCAGAAGTTTACATACACTAAGTTGACTGTCCCTTTTAAACTGCTTGGAAAATCATGGCTTTAGAAGCGTCTGATAGGCTAATTGACATCATTTGAGTCAATTGGAGGTGTACCTTTGAGTTTGAAGGTGGGCCTTGAAATACATTCAGTGTCAATTTGCTCGAAAATCGAAAGAAATCAGCCAAGACATCAGAAAAAAAATTGTAGACCACCACAAGTCTGATTCATCCTTGGGAGCAATTTCCAAATGCCTAAAGGTACCACGTTCATCTGTACAAACAATAGTACGCAGGTATAAACACCATGGGACCACGCAGCCGTCATACCGCTCAGGAAGGAGACACGTTTTGTCTCAAAGAGATGAACATACTTTGGTGCGAAAAGTGCAAATCAATCCCAGAACAACAGCAAAGGACCTTGTGAAGATGCTGGAGGAAACAGGTACAAAAGTATCTACAGTGGGGAGAACAAGTATTTGATACACTGCCGATTTTGCAGGTTTTCCTACTTACAAAGCATGTAGAGGTCTAATTTTTATCATAGGTACACTTCAACTGTGAGAGACGGAATCTAAAACAAAAATCCAGAAAATCACATTGTATGATTTTTATAAGTAATTAATTTGCATTTTATTGCATGACATAAGTATTTGATACATCAGAAAAGCAGAACTTAATATTTGGTACAGAAACCTTTGTTTGCAATTCACCAACACAGCTGATATAACCTAGAGGATTTAGGGGGAAAGGGATGAAGTGAAGAAGAGAGACTGTTATTGTGTGTGTGTGTGTGTGGTCTCACCTAGTGTCCACACTAAGTGGCTACACAGTACTTTATGCAGAAAATAGACACATGAGGACAAACAATAGATGATACTGTATGTGACGCAGACACCTATCGGAGTGTACCTGAAACATTTAAATGTAGAGGGCTATGTGTCTCACCTCTTGGTTATTGCAAGGCTAACCCCCAGGGAAATCATGACTTGGCAGCCACAGATAGTCCAGTGAAAATGGCTGTGTTTATGTGGTGTAAATCTGAAAATTAGCAGCAGACATCTTACGTTTTTTTTAAATTAATGCATGTGAGACAGGTTCCATGTACAACAAGACAGGCAGAGAGGAAGAGAGAGAAAAGAACACAGAACAGTTTAATTACCTCTGGTTATGGACACTTTGCCAGCAATAAAGCTTCCACGGCCTGTTCCTCGGACAGTGAACATCTGGCAATATCTACATTTCCGACCCCTTGATCAGCTCGCTCTCTGAAAGTAAAGAAAATAGCTTATTTTTTGTAGATATGAAAACAATAACTGAGATAAGACCGTTCAATCTAAAGCAGCAGATGTAATTTTCAGGATGCGTCAATACAGCACAGAAAGCTTAACACCAGACTGGTATTGTGGTTGTTCATTAGGTGATGGGAAATATGCAATATGCATACAAAATAATATACTTACCTTCCTTGAAAATAGATCTATACCGCCAAATGAGACAATGTTGTATCTTGAAAAAAAGCACTGGAATTGAAAGTGAAATGTTTAACCTATTAACCTGCTTCATTATTTATCTATTACCAGTTGATAAAGAACAACTCCAATTTCATACATCATTGAATATTTGTCTAGGAATAAGTAAGATTAAAAAAGTTAAAATAACTTCTTAGATTTGATGGAGACATTATACATATATAACTCTTCATCTGACATATCAGAATAGCATTCCCTGACAGACATATTGTGTTCTTTTATCCTTCTGTAAAAAATGCTAACCGTTACACTGTCATGAAGTATGATTATATATCGACTATGAAACAAATAGGACATGGCCTGCTTATGAGTTGCCGTGAAAGAAAGTTAGATTAATTAAACTGAAAATGGCGAGAACAGGCGTTCGTAGCTAAATGCTTTTGGTTAGATTGAGAATAATAATTGCATGATTTATCATTCTACGTTATGTATGTATCTATGTAATATAGTAGAATGTTATGAACCGACACTGAATCGTAGGAGCTAACTACTAGCTATGCAGAAGTTGGATGGAAGAACGCCCAGTGCTGCTTACCTGAGATGCCATCATCACATAGTCCTTCTTCGTAGGTATCCGATATGACTTCCTTTGTGTCGGAAAGAAAGGCTGAGCAGTATTGGTTGTAGCCAATCTGACACTCAAAAAATTGTAAAATGGAGGGTGGTTCATAGCAAAATTTGTTTTGTTTTCAAATGCATTTTTTGTTCTCTAAATGACTTCCTTTGTGTCGGATAAAAGTTGCTTTCAGAACAATTATTTTTGATTGGAACTAAAAAGTTTTGCTCTCGACAAAAAGACACATGTACCTCCATAGCATAACAGTTTTCCTGTGAATAACCACACCTTCATACAAACATGCAGAATTCTTGACGCACAACCGAATATGCTGCCATATCCTGCCAGCACGCCCACAAGCAAGCCGCAGAATGATGAAGCGTGGAAGAGGGAAAGGAACGAGATGGGAACAACAAGAATTTGTTGCAAGTTGGGCCCCTCCCCAACAGCTAATAGCTGAACAATACACTATTCAGCCTTTACTGAAGAATAGTCTAATAACCGAGCTAGGTGTGAACACTCCTCCTCCTATCACAGACCAGATTAGTCCTAATGACCAAGGGGTAGCTTGCTACTCAATGTAATAAAGTAAGGACTTTTCAAATAAGTTATGTTGGCTGACAATTTGTTAGCTACGCTGTCCTTACGAACCACATAGCATATCATTACAGCAGTATGTACCGGTATGTTAGCTATCTAATTACCCAATGTTTATTGACTTGATTATTCCCATAATTTTTAGCTTAGCTAAATGGTATAGTCGTTGTGTGTTCTCAATGGACATCCGGGTGCTTTTGTAAATTCGCTCTGGCTATCTCCACCGATTTCAGAGCGCGCTCGTCTGAGTGTACCAGAGCGCAGAATAATTCATTTTACGAGCGCTCAACACCCATTGAATATGGCCGGTGTCAGTAAACGTCGGCAAAAAAGCGTAATTAAATTGTTTCCAGCAGCACAGTTTATCACCAACTCTCTGGTTAACACGAGAACTGCCTTACCAGCTCTGCTAGGGTGAGTAAAATGGTCAGAGTGGTCTCATTTGTGTCTGGAAGTAGCTTGCCAGCTAACCAACTTTAGCTTGGATGCTTGACTGCCGTTGTAAGGCCAGAATGCTCAAATCAACCCTACTCCTTGGCCCAAACGTCCAGTGGTCTCCAAGAGCAAAACGGTCTGAATTTACAAACTGACAATCTGATAACACTCCGAATTTATGAGCGTCACGTTGTGCAGCGCCATATTTTCTGTTCCATCCTAACGGAAACCCTGAGGGTTTTTCAAATATCATGGAATTGAAACACCATAATATTAATCAAATTAATTAAGCAAGTACCAGTCAAAAGTTAACACACCTACTCATTTCAGGATTTTTCTTTATTTTTACTATTTTCTACATTGTAGAATAATAGTGAAGACATCACAACTATGAAATAACACTGGTCTCTCGCGTACCCCACATTCTGTAGTACAGACATGGTCTGCTCTCCCTTATGTAAGGATTTAGGCACTTTCCCATGTTTCCTGCAGTATGTATTGTAGACTGCACAGTAGCCTAATAAACAAAAAGACATTTCATTAATAGAATAATTATAAAAAATACTCTTTCAAAATGCAGATGTTGATTTAGTTATGGATCCATAACGAATTACTATGGGAATAAATATCACTGATTTACAGAAATATTGGAACAAAGTTGTCTAATGAAGGCAAACAATTTAGAATCCTCCAATCCTGTAGCCTACTCCCGACTGTGACGTTGTACAGCGCCATATTTTCCATTCCATCCTAACGGAAACCCTGAGGGTTTCGTTTTTCTCGGAATAAAAACACCATAAAAGTAATCAAGTTAATTAAGCCAAATTTCTTAAAATCAATCCCATATGCTATGTTATTACAGAAAAGGTTTAACATTTTCTGGTAATGACAATACGGAATAGTATCAAATGCTTCTCAACGATGCTCTCTGGTGGTCAAACTAGCTCTAACTTGCATTAACATAAATGGCTGACTTTGGCAGCAGCTAATGGGGATCTATAATAAATTCAAATAGGCAAGACTAGCAACCTTAGGCATGACATGCCAGCAACAAATGCTGACACTACACATCCAAGTATAAAGTATATGTAATTTTGAATTCGGTAAAGTGAGTGTGAAAGAGGTGAGAGTCGTTGTGGTCTATCAACAATGACAAGCCACCGGGATCTGACAACTGAGAATAATAGCGGATGATATTGCCAGTCCTATTTGCCATATCTTCAATATAAGCCTACTAGAAAGTATGTGCCCTTAGGACTGGAGGGAAGCAAAAGTAATACCGCTACCCAAGAATAGTAAAGCCCCCTTTACTGACTCAAATAGCCTGTTACCAACCCTTAGTAATCTTTTGGAACAAATTGTGTTTGACCGGATACAGTGCTATACAACAGACTTTGAACACACTTATAGGGAAGGACATTCAACAAGCATGGCACTTACACAAATTACTGATTGGCTGAGAGAATTTGTGGGAGGTGTTTTGTTAAACTTCAGTGCGGCTTTTGACAATATCGATCATATTCTTCTACTGGAAAAACGTATGTGTTATGGCTTTACATCCCATGTATATTGTGGATAAAGAGTTACCGGTCTAACAGAACACAGAGGGTGTTCTTTAATGGAAGCCTCCAGCATAATCCAGTTACAATCAGGAATTCCCCAGGTCAGTTGTCTATGCCTTTTATTTTTCTCAGTCATTACTAATTTTACCAATTACTTTACACATTTTTTCTCACATCTGTAGCCTACTCCCGACTGTCACGTTGTACAGCGCCATATTTTCCATTCCATCCTAACGGAAACCCTGAGGGTTTCGTTTTTCTCGGAATAAAAACACCATAAAAGTAATCAAGTTAATTAAGCCAAATTTCTTAAAATCAATCCCATATGCTATGTTATTACAAAAAAGGTTTAACATGTGTTCTCCAGAGTGCTGCAGCGGTCTAAGAAACTGCATCTCAGTGTTAGAGGCATCACTGCAGACCCTGGTTTGATTCCAGGCTGTATCACAATCGGCCGTGATTGGGAGTCCAATAGAGCGGGGCACAATTGACCCAGCGTCATCCGGGTTAGGGTTTGGCCTGGGTAGGCCATCATTGTAAATAAGAGCCAGAGAAGCACTTTATTATGGACAGTCTTCTCCCCATCTTAGCTACTGTTGTATCAACATGTTTTGACCATGTCAGTTTTACAATCCAGGGTTACTCCAAACAGTTTAGTCACCTTAACTTCCACATTATATATTACAAGATTTAGTTGAGGATTAGGGTCTAGTGAATGATTTGTCCCAAATATTCAAAGCCATTGGCATGTCATAATTTTTTTTATTTAACTAGGCAAGTCAGTGAAGAACAAATTCTTCTTTACAATGATGGCCTACCCCAGCCAAACCCTAACCCGGACGACGCTGGGCCAATTGTGCGCCGCCCTATGGGACTCCCAACGGGACTCCCAACGGCTGGTTGCGATACAGCCTGGAATCGAACCAGGGTCTGTAGTGATGCCTCTAGCACTGAGATGCAGTGCCTTAGACCACTGCGCCACTCTACACACATGTACACATGGATGTTGTATTGTAGATATGTGATAGTAGAGTAGTGGCCTGATGGAACACACCTAATGTGTTGTAAAAGTGTTATGAAATGTAATGTCATGTAATATTTTAAATTGTATAGAACTGCATTAATGTTGCTGGACCCCAGGAAGAGTGGGGGATCCTTAATAAATAGAAATACTATCTCTGGGGTGCCAATAATTTTGTAAATTCCATTTGTCTTTCATTTCTAAAAATGTTTTTGTAAACTTAAGTTTACAAAAATAAAATTGGTTCTGATATGTTGAAAATCAAATCAGGTGTGGAGACAGTTTTTTTTTTTAAATCGACTTATTTGAGAAGAAATAGGGAATTATTTACAAAAAGTACACAGGTGTCAATATATTTAGCCGCAACTGTACCTGTTGAGACTGTCTAAGGGTGCAGGCCACAGCAAGCTAGAAAACTGAAATAGTAGCACCTAAATAATTGTTGAGAATGTCAAAAATGTAAGTGATTTTAGCATTAGCATGACCATGTAAAGCGATCTTTCCCTGAGTGGGAGAAATAATGATGATAAGATTGGCCTTCCACGGAACACGGGGTAGGGGAGAAGGGTGTGTATTGCACACTGTACATCCAGTAATAGTGGAGGCAATTTCAAGTTGACTAATTGCAGACAAACCTGATAGCTTGAAAAAAAAATATATATATTGGGTGTGTGCGTTTGTTGGACGGTGTCATCTATTGTTGCACTTTGTATTGCTACCCTCTCACAAGGACAAGCCCTTTGAAATCTACACCTGTACTCAAAGCACTTCCTTTATAGGAGTGCCTAAGTATGTATAGGCTAGAACTCAATAGTCCCCCTTGTCATGAGGCATCTCATAAGAGCACAGACATCTTGGTGCATTTTCTCTCCAGTAGTATTTGAGGGGGGTTGTGTGTTGCGGGAATGTTAGTATATAAGCACCAGCCCCTTTCCATAAACCTATGTTCTCCCTCTCCAGACCCCGGGATGCAGGAGAGCTCCGTCCCACTTTAGTTTCACTCCTGAATAATGCAGTTGTCTGCCCACTTCCTGATGACAGAACTGCAGATAAGGTCCCTTTCCTGTGGTGAAATATTTAAAGGGGGCTTGTTTTGACCTGGAGCATCACTCCAAATGCACTCCTAAGGATGCACACATACTGTTTGGAGTTTTGTCCTGTTTTTGAGACACAAAACAAAGGGGGAGGCTTACTCGGCCGAGTAAGTTGTTGGCTTGGGTTTTAACTATGTTGGCTCTGTCCGGTGAGGTGAAACGGGGTGGAGTTGACACTCCTACTTCATTAACCCCCCCCCCCCCTCCCTCCCTCCATGTCTGGCCTGTCACCAGACTGCTGCCTGGTTAACCCTGGGGTAGTGAAGCCCCTCTTAAGGGGCTCATTGCCTGCTTGTCAGTCAGTGTCCAACTAAAGAAAGGCCTTATGGGATTTAGAGGGGAAGCACTTGTTCACTCCTTGACCTCCCGCTGTGACTAGGAGATCTGGGGCAAGTGCGGGAATTGTCATTGGATGGTCCACCCTGTTGGCCTTTGGGGAACAGGGAGAACATTGAGGGTGGAGTTTGGTTCCAGGGGGTGGAGTTGTGAGCTCATTCTGAGGGTGTTATGAAGTTATTGTTGACCTGTCAGATTAGTTTGGTTATTCAGAACACCCCCCCCCCCCCCCACACACACAAATAGCATTAATTCCCAAGTGTTGGCAACCGGATACATGTTTACCCAAAACAATGTCATTTTACATGGTAATTCATTCAATAAAATTGAATACAGGTTTGTTAATCCTCTTTTAGCGTTGTCGATTCCCAAACAAAGAATGGTGCCACACCCCTCTACCTGGCCTGCCAGGAGGGTCACCTGGAGGTCGTCCAATACCTGGTGAAGGACTGCGGGGCGGAGCCGAGCATCAGAGCCAATGACGGGATGACACCTCTGCATGCTGCCGCCCAAATGGGCCATAACACTGTCATTGTCTGGCTGGTAGGTCAATTGTCCTGATTCATACTGTCTGCTTTTGTCATTTCTTCTACTGTATTTGTTGTACTATTCTATTGTGTATTTGGGTCTTAGATAAGCACTAAATAAATCCACTGTGGGTGTACATAGGGCTGTTGCGGTGACCGTATTACCGCCACAACAGCAGTCATGAGTCATGACCGTAGTCAAAATCCACGTGACTGTTGAGTCATGGTAATCTCCTCTTATACACTCTGGACATGTTTTGGTAGTACCCAACTTTCTAAATACCATCAGGGCTCTATTGTTCCTCCATCAGGTCCTAATGGCCTGGTACTCAGGGCTCTACTGTCCCTCCATCAGGTCCTAATGGCCTGGTACTAAGGGATCTACTGTCCCTCCATCAGGTTCTAATGGCCTGGTACTAAGGGATCTACTGTCCCTCCATCAGGTCCTAATGGCCTGGTACTCAGGGCTCTATTGTCCCTCCATCAGGTCCTAATGGCCTGGTACTAAGGGATATACTGTCCCTCCATCAGGTCCTAATGGTCTGGTACTCAGGGATCTATTGTTCCTCTAACATCAATGCAAATGCAATAGAAAGTCACATCAAACACATCATCAGAACAGTATCATGCTTTTAAAACTCACCTCACTGTGATGATCAATTAGAAGAAAGTTCAACAACAGGTTGAAACTGAGTGGGACATGTGTGGATGTTGTTTCAAAGCCTAAGACAACGAAATGGACAGCGCTTTCTAAGGTGATGATTCATTCAAAACCCTATTTGCATATTAGAGCTTATGCATATGCACAGGCCTTATATATGAGCTCAAGCCTGAAAAAGCTGAGTTAAAATAATAATTGGGCCGTTTTCTGCATGGCAGAAAAACATTAGATTATATTTTAAGATATCTTTGGTACATAATTGGTCTAGCCTATATTCTTCTAAAATGAACACATATTAGTAATCAGAGTGTGGACTGGTTACATTATGCTCCAAACTGTCTATTCATGAGTCTGGGAGAGAACCTATAGGCCTAGGCAATGCTGTTGGTTCATTGATTGTGCAGGGTGGCTTACAGAGTTAGCCTACCATTATAGTGAATGTGATTTTAAATAGCCTAGTAAAAGGGATTTTTTTATATATATTCATAATTTATAGGCCGACACATTTACCTTTTTTAGCTACATCATATCTCACAACCATGAGTTTGGGCGGAATATCACCTGTCACGTAGGCGGAGGCTGCATGCTCCTCAAACAGTGGTTGATGCATGGAGTGAAACAACCGAAGTAGACGATCCAACATGATTGAAAAAAGAATTGGTAGGAAAGCGGCCTCCGTTCGCTATTGACTGCATACAGATGACATGTCTTTTTGCCCCTGACCCTTTGATAATGGGCCATTCTAAATCGCAACTCATTTTATATATTAGTAAAGACCACATTTTAAATTGAGAATAGTCTGATGGGTGAAAGTAGGATCACTTGATGAAAGAGCATGTGCAGCCTGAGGGAAGCTTTTTTTGCGACTTTCTCAAATCCTCAATAGTTGTATCATGCAGGCCATATATATTTTGAGTTCTAAAGCATTTTAAGCTTTGTATCATTCGCAACTAAAGTTGCCAAATAGGTTCTATATGTTAGATTTGGAGTTGTTTTAAATGATCACTTTTACGCTCAACATAGCCACTTCATATGTGCACTCGCTCCAGAATGGGGGAAAAAATGTCCTTTTCTATTTTATTCAGTTCAATTATATTCTTCTTACTATAAAATGGCACAGGACTGGTTGCATATCTTGTCTGCTAATATAACAAGCCTACAGCCTATGGCCCATAGCCAGATGACATACAGTAGGCCTGCTCATATTCTGTTCTTCTGAAATACATTTATGTTTCTTTAGACATAAAATCATGGGTTTATTGTAATGGTGTATATGGAGAAAAAAAAATTATACTTTACATTTTTTTTTAATGTAGATGTTACAAAGGCACATCAGCGGCTTGTATGAGTGGAGGCTAGGAGATGCTAAACACGTTTATGTTAATTAAGTGTCAATTACCGTGAGATTAACAGTTTTTTGCATTCCAATAACCAGCTGGCAAAATGTCATGACCGCCACAGACCTACATGTACATTAGTATCCTTTTAACCATAAAGGGCATACAGTGCCTTCAGAAACTATTCAGACCCCTTGACTTTTTACACATTACATAACAGCCTATTGTCTACTTATTAGTCAAATGAAAGAGATACAGTGTATTCAGACTCCTTGACTTTTTACACATTTTGTTACGTTACAGCCTTATTCTAAAATGGATTACATCGTTTTTTCCCCCTCAGCAACCTACACACTCCCCATAATGACAAAGCAAAAACAGTTTTTTAGAAATTGTTGCTAATTAAAAAAAAAATAACATAAAAACTGACTACATTTACTTAAGTATTCAGACCCTTTACTCAGTACTTTGTTGAAGCACATTTGGCAGCAATTACAGCCTCGAGTCTTCTTGGGTATGATGCTACAAGCTTGGCATACCTGTATATGGTGAGTTCCTTCAATTATTCTCTCCAGATCCTCTCAAGCTCTGTCAGGTTGGATGGGGAGCGTTGCTGCACAGCTATTTTCAGGTCTCTCCAGAGATGTTCGATCGGGTTCAAGTCTGGGCTCTTGCTGGGCTACTCAAGGACATTCAGAGACTTGTCCCGAAGCCACTCCTGCGTTGTCTTGGCTGTGTGCTTAGTCATTGTCCTGTTGGAAGGTGAACCTTCACCCCAGTCTGAGGTCCTGAGCGCTCTGGAGCAGGTTTTCATCAAGGATCTCTCTGTACTTTGCTCCATTGATCTTTGCCTCGATCTTGACTAGTCTCCCAGTCCTTGCTGCTGAAAAACATCCCCACAGCATGATCTTGGTTTCATCAAACCAGAGAATCTTGTTTCTCATGGTCAAACTCCAAGCGGGCTGTCATGTGCTTTTTTACTGAGGAGTGCCTTTCATCTGGCCACACTACCGTAAAGGCCTGATTGGTGGAGTGCTGCAAAGATCTTTGTCCTTCAGGAAGGTTCTCCCATCTCCACAGAGGAACTCTAGATCTGTGACAAAGGCCCTTCTCACCCCATTGCTCAGTTTGATTGGGCGGCCAGCTCTAGGAAGAGTCTGGTTGGTTCTAAACTTCTTCCATCTAAGAATGATGGAGGCCACTGTTCTTGGGGACCTTCAACAATGCAGAAATGTGTTGGTGCCCTTCCCCAGATCTGTGCTGAGACACAATCCTGTCTCGGAGCTCTACGGACAATTCCTTCAACCTTGTGGCTTGGTTTTTGCTCTGACATGCACTGTCAACTGTGGGACCTTTATACAGTTGAAGTCGGAAGTTTACATACACCTTAGCCAAATACATTTAAACTCAGTTTTTAACAATTCCTGACATTTAATCCTAGTAAAAGTTCCCTGCCTTAGGTCAGTTGGGGTCACCACTTTATTTTAAGAATGTGAAATATCAGAATAATAGTAGAGATTTATTTCAGGTTTTATTTCTTATATCACATTCCCAGTGGTAAAGTTTACATACACTCAATTAGTATTTGGTAGCGTTGCCTTTAAATGGTTTAATTTGGGTCAAACATTTCGGGTAGCCTTCCACAAGCTTCCCACAATAAGTTAGGTGAATTTTGGCCATTCCTCCTGACAGAGCTGGTGTAACTGAGTCAGGTTTGTAGGCCTCCATGCTTCGGATTGATTTGCACTTTTCGCACCAAAGTTTAAAAAAATATATATTTAACCTTTATTTAACCAGGTAGGCTAGTTGAGAACAAGTGCTCTTGTTGAGAACAGCCAACGAGAGCGTACAGGTCGCAGTGGTGGGTAGTATATGGGGCTTTGGTGACAAAACGGATGGCACTGTGATAGACTGCGTCCAATTTATTGAGTAAGGTGTTGGGGGCTATTTTATAAATGACATCGCCCAAGTCAAGGATCGGCAGGATGGTCAGTTTTACAAGGGCATGTTTGGCAGCATGAGTGAAGGATGCTTTGTTGCGAAATAGGAAACCGATTCTAGACTTAATTTTGGATTGGAGATGCTTAATGTGAGTCTGGAAGGAGAGTTTACAGTCTAACCAGACACCTAGGTATTTGTAGTTGTCCACATATTCTAAGTCATAACCGTCCAGAGTAGTGATGCTGGACGGGCGGGCGGGTGCCGGCAGCGATCTGTTGAAGAGCATACATTTAGTTTTACTTGCATTTAAGAGCAGTTGGAGGCCACGGAAGGAGAGTTGTATGGCATTAAAGCTCGTCTGGAGGTTAGTTAACACAGTGTCCAAAGAAGGGCCAGATGTATACAGAAGGGTGTCGTCTGCGTAGAGGTGGATCAGAGAATCACCAGCAGCAAGAGCGACATCATTGATGTATACAGAGAAAAGAGTCGGCCCGAGAATTGAACCCTGTGGCACCCCCATAGAGACTACCAGAGGTCCGGACAACAGGCTCTCCGATTTGACACACTGAACTCTGTCAGAGAAGTAGTTGGTGAACCAGGTGAAGCAGTCATTTGAGAAACCAAGGCTATTGAGTCTGCCGATAAGAATACGGTGTTTGACAGAGTCGAAAGCCTTGGCCAGGTCGATGAATATAGCTGCACAGTGTTGTCTCTTATCGATGGTGGTTATGATATCGTTTAGGACCTTGAGCGTGGCTGAGGTGCACCCATGACCAGCTCGGAAACCAGATTGCATAGCGGAGAAGGTACGGTGGGATTCGAAATGGTCTGTAATGCCTGTAAATCTGAGATGCTCCTAACAGGCTGCTTTCCCCACTGTAGATGTAACATGCGAGTCCCTAAACCTTGCTGTCAATTTTCTGTTTTGGGAACTGGTAGCGAACATCCCAGTTGTGCATTTCAGTTTTTACCATCAATCATCTGTAAGCTTAATGATTTGATCAAAATCACCTTTAGAATTGTCTCTGAATGTATTCAAACTGTCTTTTTAAAGCCCTAGGTTAGATGGATTCAATCAGTTTGATATAGAGGAGGACTGGAAGTCCGTAGTGAACTCACTGATATCAAATCACTTTGCAAACGCTCCAACGTCCTACTTTTTTTAGCACATTTTCTTTTTTTATGTTTTAATTGGGGATGGGGGTTTACCGGTACAATATTTTCAGTTCATTACTTCACACATTGTACCTATGACCTGCAACTCCAAATTATATATATTTTTTAAATTACAGAAGCTACAGAACTACAAATGATGTATCATATTTTACATACAGGAAAAGAAAGAAACAAAAAAGAAGTGGGCCTCCATCTTTCCATCCCATTCCTCCAGCCCCACCCCCAATGTTTTCCACCCCTCCCCCCTGGCAATTAGAGTTTCTTGTCAGTCACTCCTCCCTCCTCCCCCAGAAGACCAAATGAAACCCTGACTCTTAGATGGCAATCACCTCACTCTCCGCCAATTCATCAGTGGATAAGCATGTAACTACAGCGCACTCTCACTTCATATGAAGAAACGTGCCTATCTGATTTAGGGAACACGGAATGCCACGGTCCTATTTTTCTATTTTCTGTTCCAGTTAAAGGGTTGTTAAGATTCACTTAGATCTGTAGACCATATTTTTTTAATGAACCTTCTCTGAATATGAGCTTTCCAACAGTTGTTTATATATTATAGAGGGAAGTCCTTTCAGGAGCCCAGATAATTTATTTATAATTCCCTTCATTGGATGGTTCGGTCGTTGGATTTCCAACATCCTCTTCTTAAAGTGGTCAAAAACATTTTTACAGTGAGCTTTCTTTGGCCATTTTGCTTGTTTTTACTAGCCAAGTTAGCTAGTGAGATTCACAATTGTTTATAAATTTACAATTCGTTTTCTTTTTTTGTGGGGGGGGTCAAGGATAATCAAGCATAATTCAATTTCATTACTATATTATATTATGGTCGTCTGCTGCAATATCCCGTCCGTGACAAGGATTGACGAGTTGTGGATGCCAAGATGCCGTTCTGCACACCGCTGTTGTATTGCGCCATTATTTGTCTGTTTGTGGGCCACCTGTTAGCTTGCACGATTCTTACCATTCTCCTTCCACCTCTCATCAACGATTTGTTTGCGCCCACAGGACTGCCGCTGACTGGATATTTTTTGTTTGTCCCACCATTCTCGGTAAAGCGTAGACGCTGTCGTGTGCAAACATCCCAGGAGGGTGGACGATTCTGAAATACTTAATCGGCGCGCCTGGCACCAACGATCATACTACGCTCAGTCGCTTAGGTCCTTCGTTTTGCCTATTCTAACGTTCAATCGAACAGTAACTGAAAGCCTCGATGTCTACCTGCCTGCTTCATATAGCAAGCCACGTGACTCACTGTCTGTGGGAGCGATCCATTTTTGTGAACGGGATGGTGTACCTAATAAAATGTCCCGTGAGTGGATCCCTTTCCCACCTCGTCCCTACTGCTTGCTATGAATTATATTTGATGGTGTATGCATGTTTAGGCCAGTGCTTGACTTGGACGGAAATAGGTGACGGAACTCCTCCATACTTTTGCACTAGTATTCTATATGAGATGCAGGAATTCAATCCAAATAACATTTCAGGTGCAAGTGCTCTGTTCCGGTGAGCTCCTGCCAAAGTCGAGTACTGTGTTTAGGTAAAAAGACAAATAATGTTCCGTTTCGAACACTGACAAACGGAGCACCAAAAAATTTGCTCAATCTGATTGGGAACATCCATATTAGCAAAACTGCAGCAATATTTTCAGAACTACTTACATTGTTGTTAAAGTATCTTTTTAGAACAATTCTGGGCCATAAACGTACAAAATGTTAGGAGAACATTCCAAGGATATTTCAGACATTCTTAAAAATATATGTGGTGATGTTTTGTGGAATGTTAGCTTGAACCATACTTTTATGGGAATATACGCTAATGTCTTGGGATTGTCCCCGGATTGCTGGTCTGTTATCAATAGACATAATTGGTTGTTAGGCCTATACTGGATCTTAATTTGACCACCCTGTTGCAGTACATGTTCCTGCGCCGTATTATAGTGTATTCAAGGTTTTTAAAAAAGGGTTTAAGTTTGTAATTCACACTTTTAACAAAACATTTTATCAACCCATCCAAAAATGTCCATTATAATCCACATAGTAATTCACATTTCCTGTTGCTGCAGGATAATTTTCCTGCTGTGAGAAACTGGTCAAACGAAGATCCTATACCTGGGTAGGCATCTCTCCATTAATGTTAGCGAAATGCTCCAGTAATGTTTCCTCAGAACTAATTTAATTAAATCATGATTACTGAAGAATGTATAGGGAACATTATTGTAATAATCGTGTCAAAACGTCACACTAGAACTTTGAGAGCATTGTGGGAATATTCCCTGCTTGTTGTTATGGGTGTTTTGAATTAACTCCTAATGTTTTCTCAGAACCATTTCTATTGCTCTCTCATTTTGTTGCGGCAGTATGTTCTTAAAGCATTACTGATGCATTGGCTTATTAAATGACCTGGAAACCTTATGAGAAAGTTAGGGATATGTTATGTGGTGGTTGTTACAAACATTTTAGTGAAAGTTAGGAGTACATTACAAGTATATTTCATTGAAAACATTTTCTGATAAAACCAACAAAAAAATTATCCTAATGTTCGATAAAATCCTGACTAGAACTTAATGGGAATTGTAGAATTGATTTGAATTGATTTGACAATTTGTAAAATCCATACGTAAGGGCGCTCCAGCTGGTGAGGCCTCCACATACAATTTAAGAAAATTATCAAGGATAACACAAAGCTTAACAGCTTATTTCCATTGTGGTCCTTTTGAAGAGGGAAAGGGGGAATACAACAAGGTTAGTCGGCGATTGTAATGACAACAGACACAACTTTAGTTTGTTTCACAGCATCCGATAATTAATACAATTTCTGTTCCTAATAAACAACTATGGACAGGTACAGCTTCCTTGTCTCACATACCCTTTATATATATACACACACAGTCGGAAGTTTACATACACTTAGGAGGAACGGGAAAAAATTCACCCAACTTATTGTGGGAAGCTTGTGGAAGGCTACTCGAAACATTTGACCCAAGTTAAACCATTTCAAGGCAATGCTACCAAATACTAATTGAGTGTATGTAAACTTCTGACCCACTGGGATTGTGATGAAAGAAATAAAAGCTGAAATAAATCATTCACTCTACTATTATTCTGACATTTCACATTCTTAAAATAAAGTGGTGATCCTAACTGACCTAAGACAGGAGATCTTTACAAGGATTAAATGTTGTGAAACTGAGTTTAAATGTATTTGGCTGAGGTGTATGTAAACTTCTGACTTCAACTGTGTGTGTGTGTGTGTATATATATATACACACACACACAAGACGTTTGACCAGCAAACCAGAAATGGTTGTTCCTGTGGTAGAAATGGCACATTATGCCTTGCGTTTTAGTTATTAATTTGCAGCTCACCACCAGTTACTTACATACATACATACATACATACATACATACATACATACATACATACATACATACACACACACCTGTCTCTTATACACATCTAGATGTGTATAAGAGACAGCACACACACACACACACACACACACACACAGACAGACACACACACACACACACACACAACAATAACACATTTGATTTACATAATCCCCTTCCATCTAAGTGCTTAAAGCTCTTTAGTCTACAGAGCAACACCCATCCACTACCAATGGTTGATAGAGAATGCTTAATGTTAGGATTAGGGTTAATGGATACCAATTTGTTGGTGGGAAGTTGAACATCTATAAACTAAGGGGAGCCAACTAACAAAGTGTTACCGAATCAAATGGCAGCTGGCGCTACATGCTGTTCAACCTCCACTATTGTCCGTTGCAGATGAGCTTCACAGAGATCAGCCTGTCAGACCAGGACGGAGACGGTGCCACGGCCATGCACTTTGCCGCCAGCCGCGGCCATGCCAAGGTGCTCAGCTGGCTGCTACTGCACGGTGGCGAGATCATCACCGATAGCTGGGGCGGAACGCCGCTACACGACGCCGCCGAGAACGGGGAGCTGGAGGTGTGTGGGGGGGTTTATAACCGTACATAGGGAGGGATCTGTCGGAGAACACATGACAATGGTTCAATGGATTTAGACACCGTATAGGGCTGTGTGTGAGGTTGGTCAAGACAGATTGGAATTACGAACAGGTAACTTCATACAAATCCAGAAATAGCCAAGGGGGCCCATTACATTTGTCTTCCAAAGGTTAGACGCACAGTTATTTTTTTTAATGAGCTGACATTCGTCTGTGTTGCTGTCTTTGTCACGGTCTCTCTCTTCCTCTGTCTCTTTTGCAGTCGTTTCTGACTCTCTCCTTCTCCCCCTCTCTCTCGTTGACGATGTTGTATGTTCGCCTACTGTTTTATGTTTTCTGTATGTTTGCTATGAGTATGAGCCGCATGCCTGTATTTGTATTCTATTTCTATTCATTAAGGATCCCCAGTAGCCGCTGCCGAGGCAGCAGTTACTCTTCATGGGGTTCAGCAACATTAAGGCAGTTATATACAATTTAAAATATGACATTACATTTCAAAACACGTTTTACAACACATTATGTGTGTGCCCTCAGGCCACTACTCTACTACCACATATCTACAATACAAAATCCATGTGTACGTGTGTGTGTAGATTGCGTGTCTTATCATGTGTACGTGTAAGGGTGTGTGTGTCTCTTCACAGTCCCTGCTGTTCTATAAGATGTATTTCTATACTGCTTGCATCAGTTACCTGATATGGAATAGAGTTCCATGTAGACATGGCTCTATGTAATACTGTGCGCCTGTCAATACTTTTCTGCTTGATAACCAGCGCACTTCTGTATGTTGTAAAAGCGTTACATGGTCGCTGCCCACATCACTGCATAGTGCAGAAAATACACGAGAGTTCAGGGGCCTTGTTTTCACAAAGTTAACCATTTTCACTGTAGTGTCCAAAACGTCTTTCAAGCTGTCAGGCATTCCCTTGGCAGCAAGAGCCTCTTGGTGGATGCTGCAGTGTACCCAAGTGGCGTCGGGAGCAACTGCTTGGATGCGCGTTACCACTCCACTGTCCCCCTGTCATGGCTTTTGTGCAATTAGTACAGATACCAACACATCTTGACCACCAAAGTCCATATGATGTCACAAAGCTGTCCAGTACTTTACAAATATCCTCTCCTGGTTTTCAGAAGAGACTACTACTCGAAAGGCATCTTAATTATCTCTCAAACTCCTGTGGCTTATTTTTCAAATTGGCATGTTTTGTTTCTAAATATCTGTGCAAGAGTGAAGGTTTCATCGAGTTGTGAGATAGTACTTTTGCACATATAACACACCGTGGCTGAGGAAAGGCACTACTCCCAATATAAGTGAACCCCAAATCAATGTAGTTATCATATGTGCGCCTCTTCGATGGTCCAACATCCCTGTCTGTTGTTCAGTGCTTTCCTGGGTAAGGGGGCAGTAGTTCTTCAGCTGCATTAGATTCACAACTGTCAGTGTCCATGCTAGCTGGGCTAACAACAAATGTAGAATTACTGATGCTAGCATTGGTTGCGCTTGTGGAAGCAACTTGTCGTTGACAGGTGCAGGTGTAGTACTGCTGGTAGTAGCAGTACTACCACCAGTAGAGCTGGTGTGTATCTCTATGGACGCGGGCCTTTTTTTTAACCATTTATCAATTTTCGAGCAAACAGAATGAGCAGCAGCTACGTTTGGCTACATACGGACCGTTAGTGGAATTCCCCCTAGACAGTAACGGTTAATGTGATTGGATGTTAATTATTTGACAAGACTACCTGTAATTGACAATGTTGTTATTTCGCTGAACACTAGATGGTTTAATTTTATTTTTGGCAGTGAAACGAGGCTACTCAGGCGAGGGGAAAAAAACTCACCCAAATGTATAGCCTCGTTGGAAAATATAAATGGACTGTTTGAAAATGTGAAAAAATACTACAAATCAAATTTTTATTTGGAGTACCCCCAACGGCATTGCGCGTATCCCAGTTTGGGAATACCTGCGTTAGGAGATAAAGCAGATTCTTCATTTCACCTGTCACAAACCGGATCCTTGTGAGTCACTCACTGTTGCAGCACTCCAGGAGATCTAGTTACAGTATGGAATACACAACTAAAGGTTTACCAGACAGATATCTTATGTCTATTAAGTTAACGGTCTAAAATGTGCTAAATGCTCTGTCTAGCTAAGTGGTTAGCTTCTTGCAAAATCAAGCTTCTCTAAGTGACAGCAGAGAATCCCCTCCTGGATCAAGAACCTTGCTGTCAAACATTTATTTTGTGTGAGTAGCATTTTTTTTAGTTACTTGTATAACTTTATGAGCTGGGATGTCTGTCCTGCAAGTAGTTTGTCAGAGACTGTATAAAATGTTTGCAATGTGCTTGTTAGCATTTAGCTAGCATTCACTGTGGGATTTTACATGTACTTGTTAGCATTGCTAACCTTCGGATTCAGAGGGTAAGTGGGGTTTGAAAATAGCGGCCCTTGTGTTCAGTGCCGGTATTACCGAATATCCCTGGTTAGCAAAATGTCGGAATGAAGGTTCGACAATCTGGATAACGGCCAAACCTACCTATGACATTTGGCTTACTCCTAAAAAGTACGGACAAAGTTTTTTTTGTATTTTCTCTCTCTCTCCCTCCCCTCTCTCTTTCTCTCTCCCAGTGCTGTCAGATCCTGGTGGTGAATGGGGTGGACCTGGGCATACGGGACCAGGACGGCTTCTCGTCGGCCGACCTGGCAGAGTACAACGGGCACGTCCAGTGTGCCAAGTACCTGTGCACTGTTGAGAACATGGTGAGACACAGGATGCATTCGACAGGACACACTGTAGTGAAATTGTTTCAACGGAAAATGTAATGTAGTCCGTTTTCTTCCACTGGTGCCTAATGAATACAACCCAGGTGAAATTTGTAGGTAGACATCATTCAGGGCGATATCTAGATGAGAGGAAGATTAAGTCTATTCCAGCCAGGGCACTAAATTCACTTTTTTTCATTGGTAGCACTGTTGCCCCGAACTTCAAAAAGTAAGGAGCACCAGATTTATTTTTTATTTTTTTACTGCAAATGACTGTCCTATCATTCTTAATTGTCATCAGCTGTTACCTTGATGTAGAACTCACTAGAGTGGGAAAGACATTAGAATAAAAACAACATTTTAATAATTGTATTCAAAAGTGCAACATCAAACAATTTTATATAGGTGAATAACCTTTTGTATTTAAAAGTACAACTGCAAACTGTTTGCGCAGGATACCTAATTTCCATATGTTGGGTTGATTTGTAATCCATAATTTTTCTGCATGAGTAACATGGGTCTGAATTTGGTAAAAGCCATCTCTTCTTTGGCAATGCAGTAAGCGGTGTTCAATTTAATCTGTAGCTGAGTTAGCTGCCTGTTGACCGGCTTGTTCCCTGTCAAATACGGCTGTCTGGTAGTAGACGTAGTGATGTTGTTCCTGCCCCCTTCCCCCAATGCACTTGTCCCAGAAATTGATGTGCTTTTGGCATAAGTTATGTTTTAGCAATGACTTGTGTTTTAGGTTGCTGGACCCAGTAGCAAAATAAGTTTCCCTGCTGCTTTTACGCCACACTTACGCCACACACAACAGTACTCGCAGAACTTTGTGTTTGTTTTATCCCTCCTTAGCCACTTGAATTCGCGAAGTCACCCCTCTCGAAACATGTAGATCTTTGACTTTTTCTGAGGTGGATCGGTAGCAGCATATCCGACATTGTCCATCTTGTCACGATCGTCGTAATGATGAGACCAAGGCGCAGCGTGCATAGACTTCCAAATAATTTTAATAAAGAGAAACTCACTAAACAAAACAACAAAAGCACAAACGAAACGTGAAGCTACTGGAGTGCACAAAGGCAACTTACTGTAGACAAGATCCCACAAACACAAATGAGGGAAATGGCTACCTAAATATGATCCCCAATCAGAGACAACGATAAACAGCTGTCTCTGATTGGGAACCATATCAGGCCAACATAGACATACAAATACCCCTAGACATACAAAAACTAGAGTACCCACCCTAGTCGCACCCTGACCTAACCAAAATATATAGAAAAACAGAGATATCTAAGGTCAGGGTGTGACACTTCTGGTTGTGGTTGATCATTTCATCATTTGTTTTTTTGCTAAGGAAAGCTTCAATTCTGCCGCATTTCGTTGTTGTTCTTGCTAGCTAGCTTGCTAGCTAATGCCATTACTTAGCTGACAGAAAGGGGCGGCACAATTCTGAGGGAAAGTTTGCGTGAAAAGGGATTAGTTGTGTGCCTGGGATTTAATTAGCTACATTGAAACTTTTGTAGCATTATGATTTGGTTATGATTTGTACACAATGTATCAGCCTGTCTTGTTTGCGCAGTGAAGAGAAGAGTGTTGTGGTGTAATATTGTTATGCAATGATAAAAATGTATTATTGGATCATTGTTCCTCGCACAGTGCTCCCAAAATGCAAGATATTGGTCGCACAGCAACATTTTTAGTCAGGAGCCCAGATTCCAGCTTGAATGTAAAGATAATATGTGGTCTGTGTCAGTCTTCCACTTTTATATTTGTTTTTTTTTCACAGAAGTTCCCCTTTAATTGCTTAACTCAACGCTTGATCAACAGCCTCCTCTTCCAGCCGGCAGTGAATGTATTTTCCTAGGAGTGAGAGACCCTTAAATGGTTAAAGGGCGGGACATGTTTCCCACATACTTTAGGGAGTCCCGGTGGAAGTGTTATTTCTCATGCCACCCCGTGGGGCTTTACCCAGGAGGGCCAGGCAGAGAGGGTAAATGGCAGTAATTGTCATTAGTGGAGCGACAGGTGTCAGTTTGGACACATGCTGGCTCCCGTGGCTACATTCTAAGTTGTGTGGCTCGTGCCAGCTGGGAGTAGGCACGCAAATGATTGTCTAATTTGTTGTTGTGGTGTTTTGACGACTGACCTGGGACCTGTTCAGGAGGGTGCAATTTTACAAGATGTTAGACCCCATACAGACACAGGTTGTACAACGTATTTGACACAATGGTTGTGATACATCTGATACTGATATTGAAGAGTGTTTGTTTACACAACCATCATGCGGTGTCTCCATAGGGTTGTGTAATTACTTTTGTGAAGACAAACTCTCTGTTGCATAACAACCTTTGTGCATTGTAGATACAGTGGTTCCTCCTTTTAAAAGTTGCGAACTTGCACCGCGGGACTTTGAGGTACCCAGCGTCACGGCTTCATTGCTCCAGACCACCACAAGGGGGAGTTAGAGCTCTCATTATGCATTTGGGTCCCAAGGTTTTCATATGACCAACCATATCGAGTGGTTCCAATGACGAATTTGACGCGAGCCACCCGTCCCTGGGTGAAGATGACTGACAAAACATTACAGTGGAACCAAATGTAAGTAGTTATAACGTCATAACGAGGATGATGACGCGTGGAAGAGGGAAAGGAACAAGATTGGAACAACAAGAATTTGTTGCAAGTTGGGGAGGGGGGCTAATAGCTGAACAATAGACTATTCAACCTTTACTAAAGAATTGTCTAATAGCCAAGCTAGGTGTGAAAAAAAAAAAGAATCCTATCACAGACCAGATTTGTCCTAACGACCAAGGGGTAGCTTGCTACTCAATGTAATAAAGTAATGACTTTTCAAATAAGTTACCTTACACGTTATGTTGGCTGACAATTTGTTTGCTACGCTGTCCTTACGAATCACATAGCATATCATTACAGCAGTATGTACCGGTATGTTAGCTAGCTACCTAACGTTAGTAGTTATACGTCAATCTTGCCATTAACTATAGGCTATCTAACTAACCAACGTTTATTGACTTGACTATTCCCGTCATTCTTAGCTTAGCGAAATGGTATAGTTGTTGTGCGTTCCCAATGGACATTCTGATGCTTTCGTAAATTCGCTATGGCTATCTACACCGATTTCAGAGTGCGCTCGTCTGAGTGTACCAGAGCGCAGAATAATGAATTTACGAGGGCTCAACACAAGTTGAATATGGCCGAGGTCAGTAAACGTCGGCAAAAAAGCATAATTAAATTGTTTCCTGCAGCACAGTCGCCAACGGTTAACATAAACTGCCTTACCAGCTCTGCTAGGGCGAGAAAAATGGTCAGAGTAGTCTCATTTGTGTCTGGAAGTAGCTAGCCAACGTTAGCTTGGATGCTTGACTGCCGTTGTAAGGCCAGAACGCTCAAATCAACCCTACTCCTCGGCCCGAACGTCCAGTGTGCACTCCGAGAGCGAAACTGTCTGAATTTACAAACTGACAATCTGACAACGCTCTGAATTTATGAGCGTCACGTTGTGCAGCGCCATATTTTCTGTTCCATCCTAACGGAAACCCAGAGGGTTTTTCAATTATCATGGAATTGAAACACCATAATATTAATCTAATTAATTAAGCAAGTACCAGTCAAAAGTTTGGACACACCTACTAATTTCAGGATCACAACTATGAAATAACACCGGTGTCCCGCGTGCCCCACATTCTGTAGTACAGACATGGCCTGCTCTCCCTTGTGTAAGGAATTAGGCACTTTCCCATGTTTACTGCAGTATGTATTGTACACTGCCCAGTAGCCTAATAAACAAACATTTCATTAATAAAATAATGATATAAAATACTCTTTCAAATGGCAGATGTTGAGTTAGTTATGGATCCATAACGAATTACTATGGGAATGAATATCACTGATTTACAGAAATATTGGAACAAAGTTGTCTAATGAAGGCAAACAATTTAGAATCCTCCAATCCTGTAACCTACTTCCTACCGTCACGTTGTACAGCGCCATATTTTCCATTCCATCCTAACTGTCCCCAGAGGGTTTTGTTTGTTTTTCTCTGACTAGAAACAACATAATATTAATCAAATTAATTAATAAAAATTTCTTAAAATCAATCCCATATACTATGTTATTACAAAAAAAGTTTTTAAATTCTCTGGTAATTCCAATACGGAATACTATCAAATGCTTCTCAGAGATACCCCTGGTGGTCACACTAGCAATAACTTGCAGTAACAGAAAAAATGGCTGACAATTTAATGACGTGCCACAGAATGCTGTAGCAGCATGCAAGGTGTACTGCAGTATGACACAACTTTTAAAAGAGGGAACCACTGTACAGTAAGTTGTACAACTTGAGTATGTAGAGCAAGATAGAAATGTATCATGTGTAAGAGAGAGATGATTATTGTCGTGTCAACTCTATTTGTTACATTTCGATATATAACATTCAAAATGTTTGACATCACTGAACACACCCCAAGACAAGCAAGCACACTCATTTTCTTTAGGAAATGTACCTTTTCAGTTCCACTCCCAGCCTAAGTTAGGATGCTCTCCCCCAGGTTCCTGGTTGACCTTGTTTTGTTAACCCCTCGTTGTGGTTGTCTTATCCAGAGTGTGGCGCACCGCGTGCTTTCCAGGGACCCATCGGCCGACCTGGAGTACAGCAAGCAGCCCGACTTGGGCCTGTCGTCCCCCAACAACACGATGCCCCCGGCAGGGTCGCGGCAGGCCCAGCAACCGGCCCACTTCGACATGGGCTCGCCCTCCAGCACCCTGTCCAACTACAACTCAGCCAGCTCCAGCCAGTGTAGCATGGGAGAAAAGCAGAGCGGCTCACCCCCTTCATCACGAGCCCCCGCCGGTCAGTCACACAAGCTTTCACACACATGCACCCCACACTCGTGCACACACACACGCTCCCTCACACACACTATTTTAATTAACTTCCTGAACTGGCTGGATTGAACTATAGGACAATTGAACTAAGGACAATAGTTAAGATTACACAGAGCAAAAAATAGTCATGGTGAGGCAATCGGTGCCAGGATCTATGAATACACTATTTGTATGATTTTCCTAGCCTGGTATGAAAAACAGTTTGCGCTTTGCCAATTTTAGAGTGTGTGTGACCCCAAATATGACATCTTTGATTTGGTAATGTGTACACTGTTATCATAACAATTGTGGGAACTACCACCACTCATCTGACTAGAACAAATTCCATGTAACAATTTGCATTCCTTTGTTTGATGCCACAGCATCACTCCATACTAGTGCTTCCCTCTAGTGGCAGGTAGGATAAATCATCTGTCTGTGAATCAACCACTGCATGCTCTCCAAACAAAATGCATTCCTGGAGAGCTACTTGGTGTGCAGGCTTTTGTTCCACACCTGCACTATTATTTTAAAAAGGTAATGGATATTATAGTGCTTTTCCAGGTGCGCAATGCACTTTACATAATTATGTGCAATACCCAACCTGGGTGTTTCTATGTCCTTAGAAATAGAATTCCTAGAACAGCCGTTAGTCCACCCATCACCCACCCATTGACTTGAATGGTGATGTCTGTTCAAGGAATTCTAGCTATTTCTATAGCCACCTCATCCATCTCGCCCCTGACCCATTGTGTCCTTGTCGCAGGCGGAGGCCCAGCGGAGTCGGCCATAAATGACATGCAGACTTACACGGACATGCTCAACCCTGACGTGGAGGCCGGAGCGCCCAAGTGCAAGGAGCCCGCCGCCACCGCTCAGCCGCCTCCCTCACCCCTGCTGGCCTTGCCAACGCCCCCTTCCCCTGACTCCCCCTCCCAACCGCTCCTGCCTCCCCCCGGATACCCTCTGCCACAGTCCCCCGCAGACTCAGCCGATATCTATCTGAAGGTGAAGAGCAGCCTGAGGCACGTGGAGAAGGTGAGCTTTCGCTCTTCCTTTACTGGTGAAAGGCAGAAGGGCACAACTCAGGTTCCTCAAGGGACACAGTCCTGTTTTTTTTGTTAACCAATCCCTGGTGTAGAGATTAAAACACACACACGCGCGCGCGCGCGCACACACACACACACTGTCAATCTCTCACTTGCTGTGTCACTAGAGATTCTGGGTTCGAGTCCAGGCTCTGTCGCAGCTGGCTGCGACCGGGAGAACCATGGGGCGGCGCACAATTGGCCCAGCGCCGTCCGGTTTAGGGGAGGGTTTGGCCGGCAGGGATGTCCTTGTCCCATTGCGGACGCTGACACCGCGCCAGGTGTATAGTTTTCTCGAACACATTGGTGCGGCTGGCTTCCGGGTTAAGTGGGCATTGTGTCAAGAAGCAGTGTGGCTTGGTTGGGTTGTGTTTCGGAGGACACCCGGCTCTCGACCTTCGCCTCTCCCGAGTCCGTATGGGAGTTGCAGCGATGAGACAAGACTGTAACTGCCAATTGGATACCACGACAAAGGGGTAAAACTAAATAATTATTACATTTCTTTCTCTGGGTGCTGGTGACAAATGGCCAAGTCCTCACAGAGGGTTGCCTTTCGATGCCACGCTAAGATAATATCCTAGCACAGTGCAGTAAGCTGATCAAACAGACCATTAGCCCGCCATAAGAACAAAAAGCTCAAACAGCTGAAGCTCAGATACAATTCAGCTACAGTTCAGATACAGATCTAGGACCAGCTTACCCCACTCCATATTAGGAGATGGTACACTCAGAGCCTTCAGTTGACAAAGGCAATTGTGAATGCAGGTTTTCATGGCTGTACAAAGGAAATTGTGTATACATGGCTGTACAAAATCAGTTAATCTCTTGTATCTGCTTGATCACAGGTCTTAACCACTAATTTATGTGATTTGTTAACAGGATTTTTACATGCCTACTGTCACGCCCTGGCCATAGAGAGGCTTTTATTCTCTATTTTGGTTAGGCCAGGGTGTTACTAGGGTGGGCATTCTAGTTTCTTTATTTCTATGTTTTCTATTTCTTTGTGTTTGGCCGGGTGTGGTTCTCAATCAGAGGCAGCTGTCTATCGTTGTCTCTGATTGAGAACCATACTTAGTAGCCCTTTTTTCCACCTGTCTTTGTGGGAAGATGACTTTTGATTAGGGCACATAGCCTGTAGCACCACGGTTTGTTTTTGTAGTGTTTGTTGTTTTGTTCGGCGTCTTTTTTCCAAATAAAGAGAAAATGTACGCTCATCACGCTGCACCTTGGTCCTCTTCTTTTAGCGGTCGTGACAGAACTTCCCACCACCAACAACGGACCAAGCAGCGTGGTAAGGAGGAGCAGCGTGTCCAGGCTTCCTGGACTTGGGAGGAGATCCTGGACGGTAAGGGACCCTGGAGGCAGGCTGGGGAGTATCGCCGTCCACGGGAGGAACTGGAGGCAGCAAGAGCAGAGCAGCCACCAGCGTTTACGAATGGATTCGGTACTAAGGGCAGCACGGAGAAGCCACGACCCCCAACTTCGGGGGGGGGGCGGGCGCGGGGGCGACAGGAGAGTGTGGGAGCGACACTTCCCAACGTGCTTATCCGGGATACACAACATAGCGCAGCGTCAGTAGACTGAGATCAGGAAGGCACTGTTATGGGCATGGAAGGGCGCAATCACACACTACGTGTCCTCCATGACGTTGCACAGCCCGGATGCGCTACTGCTTCTCCAGCATCCGCGAATTAGGCCGGCAGGCGCAGAGTGGGCACTCAGAGCCAAGGTCGGAGGATGGCGACGAGATGCCTCTCACCACGCGAGATCTGACGCTCGCCCCAGTACGTATCTACGTCCGTGGAATATTCCTGTCGCCGGCTCTGCAGCACAGTGTCATCAGGTGTCCCGATACTGCAAAGCCAACGTGCGTTCTGTGTCCTGCGCGCTCCGCAGTCCATTGCCATGGCGGAAAATAACATTCTCAGACCCAGGACAGGTCGACGGATGTGCAGGCTCTAAACGATCAAGACTACGTGCGCCGTCCAGCACGAGCCCAGCCGTATTGTCTACATGCCTGTCGAGTCACCAAGACACATCAACTAACATAGAAACACAGGAAAATCCCAAACAACACAAAATACACCTCGATAATAAATCCGCTGTACCAACACACCACTCACGATGCGCAGGCGTATCATAACTTGACAAATCTCATACAACATCGTATTAACTATTCTCGCCTGCCGAGAGACGTGTGCTTCACTGTTTATGTCTCTCCATAGCACCATCGTGAGTCCCACTAGTGCTCTACCACTAGAACTAATCAAGAAATTGACCATATTATAATGACTAACAATCCTCCTCAGCATGAGGGACACATTGAAACTTCGTGGTTAAGAAGACTCAATAAGTATCATGTAATGACATGCCCATCTACTGGTTCCCTTCTCCCAATTGATAGATCTATGAGCACTGACGGCTCAGTGTAATGATCAATGAAAACCGACGAATATCACGCTTACCCGTGATGTACTCTGTCAATCAGGACTATATGCAGCCAAGTGGCTTGACCTCGATGGCGAAGCCAGAATATGACTTCCATTAGCACGGAAGCTGTTACTACCGAGTGATTATCCTCTTGGCAACGTAAGAGTGCTCATCCAGATGGGAATGTAATAGCCTATTCATGTCACGACACGATTATGCTATACAAGTGGTTATGATATCCATTGCGCCACTAGTAGAAGCTCCAGTTGATGGACTTTCACATGCGCACGGGACACCTCCGTTTGAGTACCATGACCGAATGTCAATTGATAACGGCTCCACAGAGTATTATGATCCATGGTTCAACTTTCCGTGATTGATCCCATGGTACGAAGGCTCTGTGTGATGACTCATGGCATCGGCAAGCACTCTACTGTAGATGTCCAAGTAAGCACGGGAGCTCTCCATGCGACATGATCATGAGGCACGAGGTAGCGCTATTCCGCAGTGATGATCCATTTGCTACCGAGCTCTCCAGTGATTGAATCCACTGCTCACGAAGCCTTCCTATGCAATGATCCATGGCTCGTAAGGCCCATGTTGGATGATACATCTTGTGATCTGCATGACATATCAAGTGATTGATCTTCATGTGCAAAATAAAGCCTACCCATTCATAGTGGCTGGACTTCCACTAGTGCATGACGAAAGTCCCATGTAGATGTCCAGTTGCACGTATCGCTCTATCAGTGAATTAAGCAATCCATGTGCGCGGAGCCATCCAATGGTATGAGTCCAATTGTGTCAGTCACTTCGAAGCCTCCGAAGTTATGATGCAATGCAACGAGACGTCACTAGTGCATGATGGTCAGATTGGAGCACGAGGCCGCAGTCCGGAGTAAATCGAGTCGCTTCTCCAGGTCCGGGCGCCTCAGCGACGATTATCTCCGTCCGACGCCTCATTCGAAGTTTCTCCGTCCGGAGCCCGTACGGGTGCCCAGTCGGGCCCGCTACGAGGTCCCAGTCCGGGATTGGCGGCGAGGGTCCCGCACCAGAGGACACCAGAGTGGGGGGAGCCAGAGGCGGAAGGGGGTCTACGTCACCAGAGCCGCCGCGTAAAGGAAGCCACCCGGACCCTCCCTTTAGAGTCAGGTTTTTGCGGCCGGAGTCCGCACCTTTGGGGGGGAAGGGGTGCTACTGTCACGAAACTAGGGTGGGCATTCTAGTTTCTTTATTTCTATGTTTTCTATTTCTTTGTGTTTGGCCAGGTGTGGTTCTCAATCAGAGGCAGCTGTCTATCATTGTCTCTGATTGAGAACCATACTTAGGTAGCCCTTTTTTCCACCTGTCTTTGTGGGAAGATTACTTTTGATTAGGGCGTATAGCCTTTAGCTTCACGGTTTGTTTTTGTAGTGTTTGTTTTGTTCTGCGTCTTTTTTCCAAATAAAGAGAAAATGTACGCTTACCACGCTGCACCTTGGTCCTTCTTTTTACGGCCGTGACAACTACCCCATCTCTGTACCCCACACATACAACTATCTATAAGGTCCCTCAATCGAGGAGTGAAATTCAAGCACAGATTCAACCGCAAAGACCAGGGAGGTTTTTTGCCTCGCAAAAAAGGGCACCGATTGGTAGAAGTGTAAGCATTTTAAAAGAGGACACTGAATATCCCTTTGAGCATGGTGAAGTTATTAATTAGGCTTTGGATAGTCTATCAATACACACAGTCACTACAAAGATACAGGTGTCCTTCCTAACTCAGTTGCCTGAGAGAAAGGAAACTGCTCAGGGATTTCATCATGACGCCAATGGTGATTTTAAAGAGTTTAATGGTTGTAATATGAGAACTGAAGATGGGTCAACAACATTGTAGTTACTCCGCAATACTAACCTAAATGACAGTGAAAAGAAGGAAGACTGTACAGAATAAAAATATTCCAAAACATGCATCCTGTTTGCAACAACCCACTAAAGTAATACTGCAAAAAATGTGGCAAAGAAATTAACTTTTTGTCCTGAATACAAAGCTTAAAGTTTGTGGCAAATCCAACACAACATATCACTGAGTACCACTCTTCAAATTTTAAACCATGGTGGTGGCTGCATCATGTTATGTGTATGCTTGTCTTCAGCATGGACTAGGGAGTTTTTTGGGGATATAAATAAACAGAATATAGCTATAAGCACAGGCAAAATCCTAGAGGAACCCTTGGTTCAGTCTGCTTTCCAACAGACACTGGGAGACGAATTCACCTTTCAGCAGTACAATAACCTAAAACACAAGGACAAATCTACAATGGAGTTGCTTACCAAGACAACATGTAATGTTCCTGAGTGGCCGAGTTAAAGTTGACTTAAATTGTCTTGAAAATCTATGGCAAGACTTGGAAATGGCTGTCTCGTGATAGGTTTGGATGTGCGTGAAGCGCACACTTCTCCAGCATGCCAGTGGCCATTGAAGGTGAGCATTTGCCCACTGAAGTTGGTTATGACACCGAACTTCAGTTAGGTCAAGACCCTGGTGAGGACAATGAGCACAGAGATGAGTTTCCCTGAGACTGTTTCTGACAGTTCTTTCAGAAATTCGTTGGTTGTTCAAACCCGCAGTTTAATCAGCTGTCCGAGTGGCAGGTCTCAGACGATCCCGCAGGTGAAGAAGCCGGATGTGGAGGTCCTGGGCTGGCGTGGTTACACGTGGTCTGCTGTGGTGAGGCCAGTTAGACATACTGCCAAATTCTCTATAACGACGTTAGAGGCGTTTATGGTATAGAAATTAACAAAATTATCTGGCAACAGCGTTGGTGGACATTCCTGCAGACAGCATGCCAATTGCACACTCCCTCAACTTGAGACATCTGTGGCATTGTGTTGTGACAACTGCACATTTTAGTGGCCTTTTATTGTCCCCAGAACAAGGTGCACCTGTGTAATGATCATGCTGTTTAATCCGCTTCTTGATATGCCACACCTGTCAGATGGATGTATTATCTTGACAAAGGAGAAATGCTCACTAACAGGGATGTAAACAAATTTGTGCACACCATTTGAGAGAAATAAGCTTTTTGTGCATATGGAACATTTCTGGGATCTTTTATTTCAGCTCATGAAACATGGGACCAACACTTTACATGTTGCGTTTATATTTTTGTTCAGTATAAAAAATATACTTGCTCATATCTTTAATATTCAATTATTTACAATGTACAGTTGTGGCCAAAAGTTTTGAGAATGACACAAATATTAATTTTCACAAAGTCTGCTGCCTCAGTGTCTTTAGATATTTTTGTTCGATGTTGCTATGGAATACTTAAGTATAATTACAAGCATTTCACAACTGTCAAATGCTTTTATTGACAATTACATGAAGTTGATGCAATGAGTCAATATTTGCAGTGTTGACCCTTCTTTTTCAAGACCTCTGCAATCCGCCCTGGCATGCTGTCAATTAACTTCTGGGCCACATCCTGACTGATGGCAGCCCATTCTTGCATAATCCATGCTTGGAGTTTGTCAGAATTTGTGGGTTTTTGTTTGTCCACCCGCCTCTTGAGGATTGACCACAAGTTCTCAATGGGATTAAGGTCTGGGGAGTTTCCTGGCCATGGACCCAAAATATCGATGTTTTGTTCCCCGAGCCACTTAGTTATCACTTTTGCCTTATAGCAAGGTGCTCCATCATGCTGGAAAAGGCATTGTTCGTCACCAAACTGTTCCTGGATGGTTGGGAGAAGTTGCWCTCGRAGGATGYGTTGGTACCATTCTTTATTCATGGCTGTGTTCTTAGGCAAAATTGTGAGTGAGCCCACTCCCTTGGCTGAGAAGCAACCCCACACATGAATGGTCTCRGGATGCTTTACTGTTGGCATGACACAGGACTGATGGTAGCGCTCACCTTGTCTTCTCCGGACAAGCTTTTTTCCAGATGCCCCAAACAATCGGAAAGGGGATTCATCAGAGAAAATGACTTTACCCCAGTCCTCAGCAGTCCAATCCCTGTACCTTTTGCAGAATACCAGTCTGTCCCTGATATTTTTCCTGGAGAGAAGTGGCTTCTTTGCTGCCCTTCTTGACACCAGGCCATCCTCCAAAAGTCTTCGCCTCACTGTGCGTGCAGATGCACTCACACCTGCCTGCTGCCATTCCTGAGCAAGCTCTGTACTGGTGGTGCCCCGATCCCGCAGCTGAATCAACTTTAGGAGACGGTCCTGGCGCTTGCTGGACTTTCTTGGGCGCCCTGAAGCCTTCTTCACAACAATTGAACCGCTCTCCTTGAAGTTCTTGATGATCCGATAAATGGTTGATTTAAGTGCAATCTTACTGGCAGCAATATCCTTGCCTGTGAAGCGCTTTTTGTGCAAAGCAATGATGACGGCACGTGTTTCCTTGCAGGTAACCATGGTTGACAGAGGAAGAACAATGATTCCAAGCACCACCCTCCTTTTGAAGCTTCCAGTCTGTTATTCGAACTCAATCAGCATGACGGAGTGATCTCCAGCCTTGTCCTCGGCAACACTCACACCTGTGTTAACGAGAGAATCACTGACATGATGTCAGCTGGTCCTTTTGTGGCAGGGCTGAAATGCAGTGGAAATGTTTTTGGGGGTTTCAGTTCATTTGCTTGGCAAAGAGGGACTTTGCAATTAATTGCAATTCATCTGATCACTCTTCATAACATTCTGGAGTATATGCAAATTGCCATCATACAAACTGAGGCAGCAGACTTTGTGAAAATTAATATTTGTGTCATTCTCAAAACCTTTGGCCACGACTGTATGATGGGACACTTAAACGCTCATTGCTTCTGTAACCATGAGAAGCCAACCGTAGATCTAATCTAGTAGTTGCACATGCAAACTAGATGTATGCCACAGCATGACCACGCTGACCACAGTAAAGTAAAAACAAAAGACTGAAACAGCTAAATTAATACAGTTAACTGTGTCTGTCAGTGTGGTGGGAGGGGTTGGGGTTGAGGGTGGTTATGGTCTTGTCCTGGAGGCAGAACTGAGCAATTTCCCCTTTAGATAGACCAGCTGCAAAGTCCAAATTGGCTATGTTGTTAAAGGTCTTGACCTGAGCTCACAGATCACTGCACCTGTACATAGCTCATCTGTAAATAGCCCATCCAATCTACCTCATCCCCATACTGTATTTATTTATTTATCTTGCTCCTTTGCACCCCAGTATCTCAACTTGCACATCATCTTCTGCACATCCTACCATTCCAGTGTTTAATCGCTTTATTGTAATTACTTTGCCACCATGACCTATTTATTGCCTTTACCTGTCTTATCCTACCTCATTTGCACATGCTGTATATATAGAGTTTTCTACTGTATTATTGATTGTACGTTTGTTTATCCCATGTGTAACTGTGTAGTATGTGTCGAACTGCTTTGCTTTATCTTGGCCAGGTCGCAGTTGCAAATGAGAACTTGTTCTCAACTGGCCTACCTGGTTAAATAAAGGTGAAATAAAAAAAATCTATATTTAAAAAATGTCTAAACAAAAATGAGCTTTTTGGTCTTACGCTTTGTTGGGGTTAGGCATTAGGGTTTGCAGTTTGGTTAGGGTTATGTTTAAAATGAGGTGTTATGACTTTGTGGCTGTGACCACTCTGCAGAGCTGCCCCAGAACAAGATGCATGACGAAAAATGCATTACCCACCGTGCACGGGCACACACACACCTCACAAAGTGCTGCTTGGGGACAGCAGACGTGAGCCAACAATGCAAATACACCCATGAAGCCACAAAGGACAAGAGAAAAGAAGAAACAACAGGACAATACGAAGGGGAAGAGAGAGGTCACTGACGCTGGGGATATCGGTCAATTATTTCTGCCTGTCTTGGATTTTAGAATTTATTCATCTGTTGAATGTCTCTCTAGCTTTTGCCATGGTTCCTTTTGAAAATTAAATGAATGCAATGAAAATTGAAATGGCGAGGGCATTTCTGATGCTTTTGTTTTGGTGAGATTTGACAGGAAAAGTGGGTGTCTGAATTGAGGAAGTTGACCCCATGGCTTCTACAGTGATATACTCAACAGCCATTTTTTTTAAATATGTATTTGTTTATTTATTTCACCTTTTATTTGACCAGGTAGGCCAGTTGGGAACAAGTTCTCATTTACAACTGCGACCTGGCCAAGATAAAGCAAAGCAGTGCGACAAAAACAACACAGTTACACATAAACAAACGTACAGTCAATAACACAATAGAAAAATCTATGTACAGTTTGTGCAAATGTAGAAGAGTAGGGAGGTAAGGCAATAAATAGGCCATAGAGGTGAAATAATGACAATTTAGCATTAACACTGAAGTGATAGATGTGCAGATGATGATGTGCATATCACTTAGTAATATAGCATAATCCTGTATCTGGTTGGTTATACTCTGTACACCTGTTAAAAAATAAATAATTGTCTATATTGATAAGTACAGAGCCCATAAGAAGAAATTGTTTTTACCTGAAACTGCTGCTTTTGTACAGTGCAAAAAAAAAAAAAATGTTTTTCGAGCATAACTTCAGCAATCACCCTTAGGCTGTTCACCCACACTGAGTAAGCCTGGCCAAAAGTGGCAATACTTTTAGTTGAAGAGATGGAAAGAAAATTCAGACGCATCCAAGCTTTTGCTAGAGTCAAACTTGCAATGTAAATAGTTTTAATGCAATACTTTGCATTAGGTAAATACTCTACCCCCAAAAAGACATAGGTGGAAAAGCACTAAATTTTTACTTCCCGAACTGATTGAATGGAAAGGAATTGTCCCCAACCCTGGATGACCATAATATCATGAAAAGGCCTAGCTATCTTTGAAACATGGGTCCTTTCGGATAAACTGTTGTCAGGTGTCTGAGCTTTCTTCTCAACAGGTGGCCTAGAGCTAGGAATGGGAAAGTGAGCAGCCCGGAGATGCAGTAGAGGGCCATGTTACTGACCTCTGACCCCTCCTGTGAGGTCACGAGGGGGGTTCTCTTACCTCGAACAGGAACTGTGTAAATGTGAAATCTTATTTTCTTTGATCCCAAAGGCTTTTGTGCAATATTAATGGTGATGCTTTAACCCAGAGGCAAAGAAGAAAATACTTTTTGTTCCTGGTGCTGTTAAAGGTGCTTTTGCTCTAAATCCTCCAGAGGTGACACAATATCTTACATTTTTTACCCTCAAATGTCGACAAAACACAATGTCATTTTTGTGTAGATAGGTTTCATGTTGGGCGATGAAGACTTATTTTGTGAATGTTCTGTGGTCTACGCTTTGCAACTGTTTGCCTAAACATGTATCATATAGAACAAAAGACGATCTGATCACTTAAAAAATATCGAACTCCTACTTTTGATCTAGCGTAGCCAAGAAAACAACACGCAAACCCTAACATATTTATTTACTCACTGCTCATTGGCCCCTCCCTTGTTTCTACCCAGCAACTGACTCCAGAAGAGAGCCACGATAGGCTGCGCCGGGTGGACTCCAACAGAAAGTCTCGAAACTTCAACAAGCAGCCCAGCACGGGGGACTACTACAAAACCCTAGGTAGCGACGCGGTCGACGACCGTGGGGTCCGAACCATGGTGCCTAACAAGGAGGTAAAGAGGACCAGACAACCAGGCTTCTCCAACTTCAGTCCTGCAAACTGGATGTGCAGGCTTTTGTTCCAGGCCAGCACTACACACCTGATTCAACTAATCGTGGTCCATACCTAAGACCGCGATTAGTTGATCAACAGGTGTGATAGTACTGGGCTGGAACACAAGCCTCTCCAGAACCGTAGTGTATTAACTGTAGAAGAGGGAGGCATTTGTTTTTTGGGGGGGGTTCATGGGCTATTCCTCTCTTTTAACTTTTTAAATATATTGTCTGGATGTTCTGTGACATACACAAGACCAGTTCTGTAATAGTCAAGTCAGCGGCACAGCGTCATGATGGCTACCGTACCGTGCCCCCCTACAGTCAACTGGCTGGCACCAACAGGACTGGCTCCCCAGAAGTCTGTCCCTCCCAGGCCTTAATCATCACCTCAACCCAGGGTTTGCTGGTCCACCTCTCTGTGGCTTGCAGGGTATTAAGGGCTGCAGTATTGCTATGCTTTGAATTAGGTATACACCGATACAACATTTTTGGCCGATACCGATATCCAATATTTTCGTTGCCAAAAAAAACCCGATACCGATATTTTAAATTTGAGGCCTTTTAAGTATTCTAGTACAGTTCTTTAAAAAAAAACGTTTACCTCTTTTTCGCCCCAATTTCGTGGTATCCAATTGGTAGTTAGTCTTGTCTCCTCACTGCAACTCCCATACGGACTCAGGAGTGGTGAAGGTTGAGAGCCGTTCATCCTCCGAAACCCAACCAAGCCGCACTGCCTCTTGACACAATGCCCACTTAACCAATGCGTCGGAGGAAACACCATACACCTGGCGACGGTGTCAGCGTGCACTGAGCCCGGCCCACCACATGAGTCGCTAGTGCGCAATGGGACTCTCCTCCCAGAGTGCTAAGAACCTTGGCGTGATCCTGGACAACACCCTGTCGTTCTCAACTAACATCAAGGCGGTGACCCGTTACTGTTACCGGTTTCATGCTCTACAACATTCGCAGAGTACGACCCTGCTCCCCACGGAAGCGGCGCAGGTCCTAATCCAGGCACTTGTCATCTCCCGTCTGGATTACTGCAACTCGCTGTTGGCTGGGCTCCCTGCCTGTGCCATTAAACCCCTACAACTCATCCAGAACGCCGCAGCCCGTCTGGTGTTCAACCTTCCAAGTTCCTTCACGTCACCGCCGCTCCTCCGCTCTCTCCACTGGCTTCCAGTTGAAGCTCGCATCCGCTACAAGACCATGGTGCTTGCCTACGGAGCTGTGAGGGGAACGGCACCTCCGTACCTTCAGGCTCTGATCAGGCCCACACCAAACAAGGGCACTGCGTTCATCCACCTCTGGCCTGCTCGCCTCCCTACCTCTGAGGAAGTAAGTTCCCGCTCAGCCCAGTCAAAACTGTTCGCTGCTCTGGCACCCCAATGGTGGAACAAACTCCCTCACGACGCCAGGTCAGCGGAGTCAATCACCACCTTCCGGAGACACCTAAAACCCCACCTCTTTAAGGAATACCTAGGATAGGATAAAGTAATCCTTCTAACCCCCCCCCCCCCCCCCCTTAAAAGAGTTAGATGCACTATTGTAAAGTGGTTGTTCCACTGGTATCATAAGGTGAATGCACAATTTTGTAAGTCGCTCTGGATAAGAGCGTCTGCTAAATGACTTAAATGTAAATGTAAATGGGACAAGGATGTCCCTGCCGGCCAAACCCTCCCCTAACCCGGACGACGCTGGGCCAATTGTGCGCCGCCCCATGGGTCTCCCGGTCCCGGCCGGACCCGAACCCAGAATCTCTAGTGGCACATCTAGCACTGCGATGCACTGTGCCACTCAGGAGGCCACAGTTAAATAGGTAACACACACACATGGAGACAGCGGTCTAAGGCACTGCATCTCTGGCACTGCAAGAGGCATCACTACAGTCCCTGGTTCGAATCCAGGCTGTATCACATCCGGCCGTGATTGGGAGTCCTATAGGGCGGCGCACAATTGGCCCAGCGTCGTACGGGTTTGGTCAGGGTAGGCCGTCATTGTAAATAAGAATTTGTTCACTTGCCTAGTTAAATAAAGGTTACACACACCACACTGACCAAAAAGTTATTTTGTTGGCGTTTACGTATGTCCCCATTACCACTAAAACATAATCAAAACCTATTTCTTTCACTTACTTGCTGTGCTGTTTCATTGTTCAGTCGTTTCATTCTCAACCAGGATTTCATCATACATGTCAAGCAGTGAAGTTTCAGCTGTCTGTCCGTGGCCTCTCTTCCTCGGTGCGCACCGTGTCCGTTTCCATCTTGTCCAGCTGTCTATGTAACACTTAACGTAAACCTTGTTTCTTTTCTGCATCGAATTAGCGGTCCTTGTACCAAGCATCGAGCATGGTGGCGACAGTAAAGAGGCTCAGAGAGAATACCACCGAATCACTTGTTCACAGCCTCGGGTACTTTTGTAGGTTTTACCCCCACGGCCTGTCGGCAGTTTTTTTGAGCAGGCGTTTCAATGCCATGACAGAGGGTATCACGTCTGCTGCAGATGCAGTTGATGAGCTTATTTCTCCAGTCAGATGTTTGAATGGCGCTAGAAGTGTGTTCATGTTTCAAACATGTTCTCAAATCCCATTGAAATGACAGCAGCGGTATGAGAACCAGCACATTCTTGAGCATGCAATACGATCTTCCTCAGTACGAAAACCTTGTCGACCCACTGTGCTGTCAGACTCAGCATGCTGATGGGGCTGATATCGCTGGTGCAAATGTCATCGTTACGCCCATAGCAAGTAGCATCATGAATCCCATTATCGTGGCGTTAATGGATTTCGCCTTTGAGTTTTCTCGCTGAAATGTTCTTACTTTTTCAAATGACTGCTCAACTTGAACTTGTTTAGTTGTTGGAAGTGTGCGCTTAGTATTTTTCTGACATCGGTTTTGCACATCGGCGTTAAACTAGACATCGGGCCGATGTTGAGATTTTTTGCTAATATCGTCCGATTCCGATATGCTCACCGATATATCGTGCATCCCTAGATTGAATTGTTCCCTGCCATTTAATGGATGCCTTCATGTCATTGATAGGCCAGGGGTATAATTTAATGTCTGATTTGAAAAGGCAAGGAGGAAAACTAGTGTACACTTTGGTCATCAAGGAGTTGTGCACCTGTGGCTATGTGTGACTACGTAGGGCGAGACAGAGTTAGGTGTATTTTGTCTGTGGCCATCGTGTTGCGTTAGCCTTGGGCCACCACCATAAAAATAGAATTGTTATGGAAAGTAATGTTATTTCTATGGGCACCACAGACAGCAGTGTTTGCCTGTGTCTCACTCTGTGTACCCCTGTTTACCATCCGTTGCCAACTCACTAACTGCTGCACTCTCATTTCCATCACCGCCCGAGTCTACGTCCTGTTGTGCAAAGTCACCTGCAGAACACAGACCCCAAAAAACGGAGTACAGTTCCATATCTTACAAAGTGAAGCTAACCAGGACTGACTGTGCTGACTGCACTGCCAGGGAAATTTAAATGCTTTAAATGCAGACTTGAATTTGTATAAACCAGTGCTTTATCTTTTTAAAGGTAATGTCTTGTTTCAGGTCTAATCTATGTTAGCTTTATGGTTTTGTTGTGCTCACTAAACCTAAAGAATATTGTCTCAAATAAAATAAGCTAAATGTCCATTTTTGGGGTCAACACAGAAGAAACAGTTGAGCAGACAAATATTTCCACAGACACGGATCAATCAGGTCTTGCACGCATAGTCAACGGGCTCCCCAGGGAGCGGACAAAAATCTCATGGGTATCAGTTTGGTGTAATCTACATTGAGCCAATTAGAACCTTCGTGGGGCGTCCTAACCCTTACACGTCCCCGAGGACCGGACAGATGGCGCCCCACATCGCCCCCGGCTAATCATTATCGCCAGCTGGGGCCCGGCACGTGCGGGAGAGGGACCCCCGTGAGACCCCCCCTCTGGACGACCCCATCCCCTCATTATAGGGGAAGAGGGGCATAATGACAGGCACGCGTGTAAAAAGAGGAGGAGGAAGGGGGTTAAATGTCACGGTCCATTAACTCTGTAACAGCTGTGTTAGTGTCACTGTCAGGCTGTTAAATGTAAATGTAAATGTAGTGGGGGGTGGTGCGGAGGGGTGGGGGGGCTATTACTCTGTTACTCACAGCAACAGATGCCCCCCACGCCCCAGAGGGACACTAGATTAACTCCATTATTATTCCCACTGGGTGTAATGCCTTTATGTGTAGATTTAAGACAGCAAATGTTTAATTGAGCCGTCATTTCAGAGTCAACTACAGTACCGTACATCTGTCACAGTATTACTCCCCCTCTCTCCTCCCACTACAACAATGTTATTGGCCCAGCACAGCACAGCTACTGTAGACTGTCTTGGCAGGTATTCCTGCGAAGACAGGAGTGATATGGTTCATTGGCTCCTACCATTATTACAACTTCCTCTCAGCTGTCAAGGAATGAGATCACAATAAGATCCGGATGGGTGATGTTTTGACTGTGCAAAAATGGGGAGATGTTACCAAAAAAAAGTAGATTCACAATTTTACCTGCATTTCTTCTTTTCACAATGTCCATGGCAAGGGATTGATTTGGGTTTAAAGATAACTGTACCGTGTATGCAATTCAATGAAAAAATTTGCTTTCGATCAAGTGTTGTACATAGTATTTGAAATCTCTGTATTTTAGTTCTGTCAAAATGGGGCCCTTTTATATTTAAGATGGGCAGGCAACCCTTATCATTTTCCTCATGTTATATGTTTTTGCTGGTGGGATATGGACTAACCATTTTCTATTCTTTATGATCCAATCAGGGTTCTCTGTTATTGGAGGAGTCAGCCGACAGCCCCGCCCCCAGCCCACAGAACGGCACCACCGAAGAGTTGCCCCCCCCCCCCCCCCCCCCCCCCCCCCCCMYCAGCMAWCCCRCCCCGSCMCCCCCYCCTCCCCTGCCCCCACTCCCCATCAGCAATCCCACCCCGGCACCCCCTCCTCCCCCGCCATTGCCCTCAGAAATGCCCACCTGCCAGTACAGCCCTTCCTCAAGCACCAACCAGCGACGCCCCTCCTCCTCTTCAGGAAGTGAGTCATCACTCATGCTATCTTTCGCTTTCTCTTTTTCTTAATTTTTCTTTCCTCGCTTTCACTTTCTCTCCATTTTCACTACCCCTTCCTCTCTTTCTGGCATTGTGCTTCTCTCCTCTTGTAACTGCAGTCCATTCTGAACATGGTTTCTTTCATGTTACATTTGCTAGTTTCACAGATGGCAAAACCAGTGTGAAGTGTCAATAGACTCCTTCTCCACTCCCCCTGATGGTGCACTAATTCCTGGAAAGCTGAGTTGCGGCAGGCGCAAAACTGGAACAATGTTATCTCATTCTGTAGCCCCGAGAGATGAGTCTGGCTTTACCGTCCCAGATAACTGATTACAAATGTATGCCCTCGCTCAGGGCTATCGTTACCAACCCGTTTAGTGTTCAGCAATTTCCTTAATTCCCCCCCCTCTCTCTTGACTGACTGGCACTACCTTACATGGTTGCTCTTTGCCCTGTCTGCTCCTCTGTTCTAGTTACAAAAATCGTGGTTATTTTCTATGGTTGGGGGAAAATTGATTTTAGCAATATGTTCAATTGTTCCATTCCAGAGCATTGGGGCGCTGCGTCAGCACTATGATGTCAGCCGCTCTATAGTCAAAACCATAGAGATAAAACGTTCTCATATTTGATTTGTCCTGTTGAATTTGACACTCATCTGTCTTCTATTACGGCCGTCTACTAACAAGCTCTCTTCGTCCTCCTTCAATTGTGTCAATGGTCCTATCCCTCTCTCCCCTCCGGAACACCTGCTATCTGTCTGCATGCGTCTACCCCTTCTCACTCTCCTCCTCTTCTCTCTCTCTCCACTGCTGCCTATCTGAAGGTGGGGAGTTTCTGTGCCCCTCTCCTCAGCCTGAAGGCGGCCCACGTAGGGTGATAAAGAGTAAGTACTAGTAGCTTCAATTCAACTTTATTTATCCCCTCGTGGGCAATTAAGGTGCGTCTCAAATCAACATCCTTGTCGTCCCTCTGGGCAGAAGACCTCTCTTTCAACCCATACAAACCATTTCCTTTATTTTATTCCTCTCCTTTCTTTCACATCCACCTGCCATGGTGCTTGTCTCACCGTCTGCCTGCTGGAGACACACAGTCGATTAGGCAGAAAACTACAAAACAAATAAGTGGTCAGAGGCTGTATCCTGGTTGGTTGATGCGTGTAATAAATGGGCAATACATGGGTTATAAAGGAGTAATAAGAGTGAATTAAAGCTGTAATTATAGATGGGTGTGGAACAAAGAGGCCAGAGAGCTTATTCAAATTAGGTGTGTGCAAAGTGTAGAGCGTCACAGAAAGACATACAATATAGAGCAGACATGATTCTGGTCAATAACATGGCAGAGAAGCATTGAACATACCCTTTCTGCACAACACATTTCTATCTGAATCCTCCGAAGTAGACCCAATAAGCCCAGCAACACACGTTTCCTCCTGACGAGAGGGAGTTAACCCTGGGGAATCTGGACTTGTTTTCATCATATCTAAGGCATTTCTAGGACCGTGAGATGTTTCACACATAATTGCCCAGGGGGAAGGCAGGTCAGGGCTTCCCCCGCAGAATGGTGCGCCCTATGACGGCTTGCGGTTTATTGATGTAGTCCAGCTCTGTGGCATTCGGCGAAGGCTGTTAAACTGTTTGTGGGTTCAGATATGGTTGTCCTTGTTCGATAGGAACATCGCTGAAAGACGTCTCTCTATCAGCAGATTCATTGTTAAATATACGAGCAGACATGTATTTTTTTCAGTCTCTGAAAGACTACAACTTGTGTTGGGCGGTGCTTTGTGCTCTGGCCCCTGTCCCTCTCCCAAGATGGACTTTTTCGAAGAAGAAGCGGACACTTAACAACAATCCTTTGGGCAAAACTAAATGAACTGACCAGATGCAATGGCTTCAAGTGATTCCTCTCATCAACACGAATTCGACGATGGAGCATCTATAAGCTACATGGTGACATTCAACCATACATGCTTCAACCTGAATATAGCAAAGATGATTTGAAACAAAGGGTTGGATTTAGCAAACGTTAGAAGCTCAGCTATGGCCGATGCCAGCATGAGGGCAGATGACAAAAATACGATTTCTAGCGAAGTAAAATATTTTTCCTGAAAGCCACCTAGCTAGCTAACTTTAGTTTATCTACTGAAACTCATATTGTGTATTGCTGGTTAACTTACTACTGTGTTATTGTCGGAGGGAAATTAAATAATTTTTCTGTTTGCTAACTTCGCTAGCTAGGTAGCTAACTAACTAAGTTAGATAAACAACTACCGGTAGCCATAGGTATGATCTAAAATAATGTTTTACAATCTGCTATTTTTTTGTCTCTATTGTTTGACCTATTCTCTTTTTAGTCGTAGATATGGCTAGCTACTAAATAGCAAACTACAAAGTTATAACCAGCCACCTAAAGCTTGGTTTACTAGCAAACATTAGCACATGACTGGAATTAGCTAACTAGTTAGCCTGACACCTGCTAACTTATGTGCCACACCTCGCATTTGTAACTTGTTAATAAACGTGTAACATCAACAACTGTAAATCATTTTACTAGCTAGCTATGTAACATAATTGATGAGGGTTGACATTGGTTATGATTATGACCGTGGATGCATTTCACAAAATGGTATGCATGACGCAAGAGGATTCCAAACAGATGTAAATAACAAGTATTGTATATCCAGCAAGCTAGCTAACAATGTTTACTAGCAAACAGTGAGGAGAAACAATAATAGAATGATTTACTGTTGTAAATCTCTAAAACTGAAGCTGGTTTTACTATAAAAAATATTTGCCTAAACCAGGGTGTATACTACATTAATTTGTTACTTTTTTTTTTCAATTTGTAACTTTTTTTAAGCATTGTTAGCTAAGGGCGTGCAAGTAAGCATTTCACTGTCATTTCACTGTCATTTCACTGTAATTCACCTGTTGTATTCGGCGCATGTGACAAATAAAATGTACTTTTTTGTCTTGCCAACGTAGTGGTGCGCACACGAAATGATGTAGCACAGACGGGGGTCACGCACTGCAAGATTCTTCACTTGGTTGTGAGGATTGTCGATACCATGTCTTGTGTGATTAGATTTAACGTAGCTACAACAAACAGTGGCGTAAAGCAGCATCATAAACGTTTTCAGTCACATTCACGCTTGCCATACAGAATTGAAATGTCTAGCCAACATTTTGAATTGAATAACATTGCTTGTGCACTTCAGAGCTGTAACGATTTGACGCTTTGTTTAAAGGCAAGTACAAACTATACTGAACAAAATTAGAAATGCAACAGTAAAATCTTTGAAATTGTTGCATGAGTTACAGTTCATATGAAGAAATCAGTCAATTTAAATGTATTAATTGGCCCCATATCTATCGATTTCACATGACTGGGAATACAGATATGCATCTGTTGGTCACATACATAAAGAAAAAATGGGCCTCACAATGGGCCTTAGGATCTCATCATGGTATCTCTGTGCATTCAAATTGCCATCGATAACATGCAATTGTGTTTGTTGTCCGTAGCTTATGCCTGCCCATACCATAACCCCACCACCACCATTGGGGCACTCTGCTCACAATGTTGACATAAGCAAACCGCTCACCCACATGACGCCATACACTTGCTCTGCGATTGTGAGGCTGGTTGGACGTACTGCCAAATTCTCTAAAACGATGTTGGAGGAGGCGGCTTATGGTAGAGAAATCAACATTAAATTCTCTGGCAACAGCTCTGGTGGACATTCCTGCAGTAAGCATGCCAATTGTACGCTCCGTCAAAACTTGAGACAACTGTGGCAATGTGTTGTGTGGCAAATTTGAGTGACCTTTTATTGTATGTTATTTAACCAAAGATTTTCCATTCATGTTTTTTTTAAATTGAACCTTTATTTAAACAGGGAGTCACATTAAGATTAAAAAGCTCTTTTACAATAGAGCCCTGTATACATTACAATTAAAACAGAATAAAACATACACGTGTATAAAACAAAATAATTCAGCACACAATCACAAAATAAACAAATTTAATAAAGCAATCACATTCAACTACATAGAGGTCCTCAATCAATAATGTAAACTGCCTGAGTGACACCAGCACATGTAACTGCAGTGAACTCTGCAGATTGTTCCACAAATTAGGGGCAAAAAAAAACTAAACACAGATTTTCCCAAATCTGTGGAGACTGAAGGGATCTCTAGTGTTATCCATTCCTGAGAACGGGTTTGGTAAGTTATGATTCTTAACTTAATGAAGTTACATATGCAGGGAGTTTCTGTCAGATTGCTTTGTAAATAAATAAAAGAGAATGCAGTGCTCTTCTGACAGACGGAGCGGTCCGTCCCACATTTTAATACAGACTACAATGATGAGTCCTAAAATTGTCCCCTGTGATAAAACGTATTGCGGAATGGAAGACGGGTTTTAAAACAGAGGTTGCCGCATGCGTGTAAACAATATTACCACAATCCAATACAGGGAGAAGCATTGTTTGAACAATCTTTCTCCTATTTTCAATACTGAGGCATGATTTATTTCAATATAAAAAAACAATCTTGGATCTTAGCTTCTTAGTCAGATTTTCTATATGCGTTACGAAGGACATCTTGTCATCAATCCAGACACCCAGGTACTTATATTGAGAAACAAGCTCAATTTGGCTTCCATTTGTAGGCCAAATATGCAGGTCCTCAGGGTCAACAGCTCAGATAGCTGATGTTTAAAGTTAGTGAGGTAAATATAAGTCTCCAGCTTCAGCGATTTTTGCAATTCGTTCCAGTCACTTGCAGCAGAGAACTGGAAGGAAAGGTGGCTAAATGAGGTGTTGGCTTTGAGGATGACCAGTGCTGGAGCGAGTGCTACGGGTGGGTGTTGTTATCGTGACCAGTGAGCTGAGATAAGGCGGATTACTGCCCGTCAGGAAGTAATATAGTAATGACTATATGCTGTGGCAGAGCCAGGGTGAAATTCCCTTTTAATGTGGGGGGGTGTCAAAGAGACTAAAGACTGTTAAATCACCAACCCCAGATGCAGTCTGCAGCAATAACCCTTAGAAATGAACGCTGAACCTGGTGCCATTGGTCCCCATTGCCGTCCCACTGTGGTGCCCATTGCGGTCCCATTGTGATCATATTGCTGTTACATTGTGGTCCCATTACCGTTCCATTGTGGACGGCTATTTACTGAGTAGTGCACCTGTCAGTAGTTATTTCACCTACTTATTGCCTTTCTGGCAAACGTCCTATGTCCACACCCTCAGCCTAAACACAACCATGCACATAGTGTTTGCACACACACACACACCAATCCACACCCGTCGTTCTTGCCTCTAGAGAAAATACCACACCATGCAAACCTAAGCCTGTCTGCATTTGTGAACTGCTAAAGTTTAGCTTGTGCTCCTCAATGAAGATTTAATAGGACCAATTAGACGAAAGTAGGCCCAGAGTAATACCATCAGTTGTCAGGGGTTTCTATTTTATGGATATTTTGTATATGGTCTTTGTGAGGATTTGTATCTAAATATATGTATGAAACATAGTTAATCAGTCCAATTGAAAGAAATTCGGTGACTGTGACGTGTAACTTTTAGTTTTTGGATGGATGATGGTCCGGGATGGTGTCTTAAGAGCTGAAAGGTGCCTGCTTCTTGATCTCGCCTTATATCAATGGGCAGGCTGGCTCTGTGCGCGTGCGCCGGGGTAGGCGAGTGGTCAGGTTGCTCATTAGCTTGACTGACTGAGATCGCTCTCTCCCTCCCACTAATCCACCCTCAGAGCCTCTTTGAGCATGGGGTAGTGCTGGACGAGGCAGGGTAAGGCAAACGGGAGAAGGGGAAGGGGGGAGTGAGGCTGGATCTTAAATCCAGGCCCAGTTTGGCAAGCCGTTCGCTGTCGGCGCCAATTACCACTGATTCCTGTATATTTCTCCCCAACTGTGATGGGTCTTTTATAGATGGCTGCTCTCTTTTCTCTGAGGATAGAGAGGGAGAGAGCGCAGGAGGGAGCGAGGGGGAGGAGAGGGAGTAAGAAGGGGTGGGTGATTGCATGAAGCTTAGCCCCGGTTGCTCAGTCAGCCTGTTGCCGTTTCCTCCTGTTTCTGTTGCCTCGCAGCAAGTCGGGTTTTTGTCTCAGTCGGGCAGGAATGAAGGAATGATCGAAAGTGAACTGGGTCGTCAAATTCAAGTTCCACACACAAATTCAGGTATCTATCCTACTGTTTTATTTATTTGTGTCAAGTTTTATGCTTTGTCTGTCATTGGGATGTTAAAGATTTTACCTTTTGGTGTCTTAGAAAAGGTATGATGAGTCTATTTGCTAGTGTTCATTTTATCATATAGTTAAGTGTTTTACCTGCTGATTGAGCTGTCAGTCTGAGGCATTTAGCAGGTGATTTTGTTGTGAGGGTTCAGGCAGCCCTGTTGAATGTACCTTTTTAATTGTTAATGTTATTTGAATACGTTTGTGGTATCTAATCAAATTGAGTTGTTTGCGCTTCATTTCTTTACATTGACTTTACGAAGTGCATTTTCCATTTTTATAAATCACTTTAGCTGTTCAATATGGCAGGCATTGCATAAGTATGTTTCTCAGGTAACATAATTGTTTAATAACTGTTATTGCGGTAATAGGCATTGTCACCATTGTCACTTGATGCATTATGACAGTTCAGACAAATCACCTGTTGGCATTGCAGGTTGTGTAGTCTATTCATTACTTTACCAGATGGAAACTCCCTGTTTCTCTACTGTCCTTTATACCATTACAATTTCCAAACAAAGTGCCTTTGTTCCCGGATTTAACAATAAAGACGCAATTATTAGCAGACCCTATTTTAGGACACTATTCTGTTGTAAGGGGATTGGGCTCGTGGCAGCCTTTTGTTTTAACTAAGATTCCAGTTTTAAGTCTGAAACTTAGTTTTACACAATGAGCTGTGCCGGAGCATCCCTAACCTGTGCATTTTGATTGTTCCGAATCGGTCATGTGAAATCATTTGCTGCCCCTTTCTCTCAATAGCAGCAAATTGGCAGTGTGTCAATCTATCTCTCCATTGGTTCTAGAGTGGTGCAAAGTCCTGTTTTTTCCCTTGATGCTGCACTCACAGATTATTTGCTGAAATATATAATTCGGTGCACATGACCCCTCTGCCCAAAATTGTTTTTTTTTCGTTTCCAAACCATATGATGAATGGCAATTAGTTGAATGGAAAGTGGAGGCCCCATTATAGTCCTTTCACGAGAGTAATTTTACTACAAGTGCAGCCAGGCAGGTGCTCTAAAAAGAAGACAATAAAAACAGCATCAAAAGACTCCTCTCTGCACTCGTCTCCCCTTTTGCGTTTCACACATGCCTTACGTCAGTATTGTCTGCCACCGACTGACGAAGAGAGACAATATTCAACAGCCAGGTGTCTACCGGTGCCAGTGTCCCTCGCCACCCAGGCTCTCTTGCTCAGCTCAATTATACTGTAGTTTAAAAAGTATATTCAGGAGGAAAAGGCTTTCTTCAGGGTCCTTAATTTAGAGTATTCTGAACATTAGACCTATCAGGAAGTTGGTGTTCCTATCTCTACCAGTGTAAGAGCAGTGGGATTCTAAGAATTGCAAAGAGCCTGTGGTATTAGTGGAATGAGAGAGTAGTCTTCAATCTACTATATGTAAATAAACCTTAACCCAACAGTAATTGTAATTTATATACTTAAAAAGGCATGATAATTATTTTGCCACAAGCAGGATTGAAACCCTGGTATATAGGAGTGGAAGCCATTGTCGTTACCATTAAGCCACAGAGACTTGAGTGTTGGCAGTCTAAAATGGTGGATTTAGAGAGCAACAGGCGAAATGGTGTGTTTTTACATTGTCTCACAGTGAAAACGTAGTTGATTATTCCTGGCTTGCTAGTTACCTTGCTAGCTACATTTCCAGATTAGATTGAAGGATGGCATGCTAGCAAGTTAGTCTATATTTGTTACGACAGTGCTAGCTAGCTAGAGAAATAAGAAAGTCGTTGTGTGGTTGTGGTCAGTAGTTATGGTCAGTAGTTGTGTGGACCACGTAGTTGTGGTTGTGGTCAGTAGTTGTGTTGCAGGTTCTTTGGGCCCTATAGTATGGACTTGTGGTCTGTAGATGTGGAAGTCATTAACATTAAGCCATGGAGACTTGAGTGCTGGCAGTCTAAAATGGTGGATTTAGACAGCACCGGGCGAAATGGTGTTTTTACTTTCAGTAATAACAATAATTTTATTGATAACTAGAAAAGGAAGTCTCAGCTGCCTGAAAGTATTATTAATGTTAGTGGAAGAAGTTTACAGGTGAAAAGTCTCTGTGCCCTTGAGCAAGGCACTTAATCATCATCAATTGCTTCTCTAAGTCACTCTGGTTGAACCACCATGTTAACTAATTGGAGTTAAAGAGTGTTTAATTTAAAGTTGGTTTGGAGTGTGTATCTTAAAAGGTGTACAGCAGTGTTCCAAAATTTGCAGATTTTGTTCACAATAGACCTCCATGTTAAAATTAGCATTTTGCAATACATTTTTTGTGCTTTTTACCCCTTTTTTCTCCACAATTTCGTGATATTCAATTGGTAGTTAGTCTTGTCCCATCGCTGCAACTCCCTTACGGACTCGAGAAAGGCAAAGGTTGAGAGCCATGCATCTTTCAAAACATGACCCTGTCAAGCCGCACAGCTTTTTGACATACTGCTCACTACCCGGAAGCCAGCCTCACCAATGTGTCAGAGGAAACAACTGGCGACACGAGTCAGCGTGTATGCACCCAGCCCGCCACAAGTAGTCGCTAGAGCACAATGGGACAGTAATTTTGTAATTTCTTGGAAGAATTACTCTTGCTGAATAATATTTTTTGCAATGGATTAGAAAGTGCACTTTTTTTGTCTACCTTTTCTATAGCCAATTGGTGGTCACTGAGCCTGTATTTGGTCAGGATCTGTCTCTGTTTTGTATCTCTGACAGAGTAGAGAGATTCTGCCAATTTGTATGATCTTTTTAGAGCCAAATAACAAATGTTGTGTTTTTTCTTCATTTTCCCAATTTGTCAAATAAGAGGTTTTAATTTCTGTAACAATCTAATTAGATGTTCCTGTGTGTTTGATTGTTTAGTGTTTTTAACAACTGACATAGGGGACTCTTTTCAAGGTTCAACTCTTGGCTTTCCAGTGAAGGGATGTTTTGGGCCTTCATTTAAACAATGTTAGTGTCCTTTTCTTTATATTATCAATTAGAGCAAATCTTCCGTGTTCCGCTCTGCACGCATTATTTGGTACTTTATTTCTCTATTATTTTCTTTCCCTCCCAATGCTTATAATCATAATTGCAGGTTGGACCCTAAACCTCACTTCAACATAGTGAAATTGGTAAAATGACACAATTGAGTATTTTGCACCAGATTTGGATTGGAATATTTATTTTGGAGAATAGTTTTTCAATGGAGTAAAATGTTTTGCCAGACCAAAGCCACCAGAGGCACAGATTTTTAGTCCCCGGTAGTTGCACCATTGGGCATGTTCAACTGTGTGTTTTCCTATGGAGGAGTGTCTGCTTCTCTGGTTCCTGGCCTAGTGGTCCTCTAGCTCAGGTGGTAGAGCATGGCGCATGCTACACCAGCATAGTGGATTTCGATTCCTGGGACCACCCTTACATAAGATGTATGCACGCATGACTAAGTCGCTTTGGCTAAAGGTGTCTGTTAAATGGCATATATTGCTGTTTATTGCCCAGTTGATGCAGTATTCCCATAGAATGTCTAGTTGCTCCTGTAGACCTTGCTCTGTTGGTGACAGCAGGACAACGTCATCTGCGTAGAGAGCAGGTATCGGACATCCTCGTCTTTGAAGGTGAGTCCAGGGGCTGCAGATCGGTCCAACAACGCTAGTTTGTTGATGTAGATGTTGAACAGGGTTGGACTGCACCGTTGTCTCACCCACACCCCTGGCCGCTCTTGTGCAAAAAAACTCTGTTCTCTTAGTGTAGTTTAATGCACCATTTGTTATTCACATAAAGGGATTTAATGACGTCGTATAGTCTACCCCCAATGATGCTTTTTAGGGTTTTGTAATATAATCCATTATGCCAAATGGAATCAAAAGCATTCTTAAAATCAACAAAACGTGCAAATACTTTCCCTCTGTTGTTCTGATGAACATGCTGGTTTATTAGCGTGTGAATGTTCTGTGTTTGGGTAGAAAGACAACACATTTTTTGCTTAGAGCGTTATGTTTTGTGAGGAAGGTCTGAATTCGGCCATTGAGAATACAGTATAACAATTTTCCCCATGTTACTAGCGACACATTCGCCTATAATTGTTAGGGTCTGATTTGCTACCTTTTTTGTATATTGGGGTTATGAGCGCCTGGTTCCAAGTATTAGGGAAGCATCCACTTAATAAGAGGGTCTTCACACTTCACAAAAATACCCTCTGCTACACGTATACTGCAATGTAAACTTGTCACATCTCGACCGCTACCTCCAACACTCGCCCGCCTCTAATCTGGGCAGTGTAAACAGAATTATTATTTCAGTCGCAATTTGCTTTTACCTCATGACTTCCATGATATTGATCAAATGAAGCCTGGTTTGTTCTAAGGTAACTTTAATACGGTAGCTAGTGTAAGCCTAAGAGCGCCTTTCAGCTAAACCAGGGCTCTCCAACCCTGTTCGTGGAGAGCTTCCCTCCTGTAGTTTTTCATTCCAACCCCCAGTTGTAACTAACCTGTTTCAGTTTATCAGCTAGCTAATTATTAGAATCATGTGCGCTAGATTAGGGTTGGAACGAAAACCTACAGGACTGTAGCTCTTCAGGAACAGGGTTGGAGAGCCCTGAGCTAAACGTCAGCATTTACGTAGCTACAGTCAGCACATTCTGACTGTAGCTACAGTCAGCACGATTTCATTATCGATTTGCTAACGTTACTTGATCATGAAGCATGTTTGTTATTTAGCTTTCTTAGTTAGCTAGCAGGAGTTAGCTGTGGATTGTCAGCTAATTTAATGTGTATGGCCCGCAAAATAAACCCTCTGTCTGCACATGCTTGTGGATTGTTGCATTATTCAAGACATTTACATTTACATTTAAGTCATTTAGCAGACGCTCTTATCCAGAGCGACTTACAAATTGGTGCATTCACCTTATGATATCCAGTGGAACAACCACTTTACAATAGTGCATCTAACTCTTTTAAGGGGGAGGGGGGGGGTTAGAAGGATTACTTTATCCTATCCTAGGTATTCCTTAAAGAGGTGGGGTTTCAGGTGTCTCCGGAAGGTGGTGATTGACTCCGCTGACCTGGCGTCGTGAGGGAGTTTGTTCCACCATTGGGGTGCCAGAGCAGCGAACAGTTTTGACTGGGCTGAGCGGGAACTGTACTTCCTCAGAGGTAGGGAGGCGAGCAGGCCAGAGGTGGATGAACGCAGTGCCCTTGTTTGGGTGTAGGGCCTGATCAGAGCCTGAAGGTACGGAGGTGCCGTTCCCCTCACAGCTCCGTAGGCAAGCACCATGGTCTTGTAGCGGATGCGAGCTTCAACTGGAAGCCAGTGGAGAGAGTGGAGGCTGTCTCTTATACACATCTAGATGTGTATAAGAGACAGGTGCAAGAGAGCTTCAACTGGAAGCCAGTGGAGAGAGTGGAGGAGCGGGGTGACGTGAGAGAACTTGGGAAGGTTGAACACCAGATGGGCTGCGGCGTTCTGGATGAGTTGTAGGGGTTTAATGGCACAGGCAGGGAGCCCAGCCAACAGCGAGTTGCAGTAATCCAGACGGGAGATGACAAGTGCCTGGATTAGGACCTGCGCCGCTTCCTGTGTGAGGCAGGGTCGTACTCTGCGRATGTTGTAGAGCATGAACCTACAGGAACGGGTCACCGCCTTGATGTTAGTTGAGAACGACAGGGTGTTGTCCAGGATCACGCCAAGGTTCTTAGCACTCTGGGAGGAGGACACAATGGAGTTGTCAACCGTGATGGCGAGATCATGGAACGGGCAGTCCTTCCCCGGGAGGAAGAGCAGCTCCGTCTTGCCGAGGTTCAGCTTGAGGTGGTGATCCGTCATCCACACTGATATGTCTGCCAGACATGCAGAGATGCGATTCGCCACCTGGTTATCAGAAGGGGGAAAGGAGAAGATTAATTGTGTGTCGTCTGCATAGCAATGATAGGAGAGACCATGTGAGGATATGACAGAGCCAAGTGACTTGGTGTATAGCGAGAATAGGAGAGGGCCTAGAACAGAGCCCTGGGGGACACCAGTGGTGAGAGCACGTGGTGCGGAGACAGATTCTCGCCACGCCACCTGGTAGGAGCGACCTGTCAGGTAGGACGCAATCCAAGCGTGGGCCGCGCCGGAGATGAGTGTAATCTCGAGTGTAATATGGTTTGGTTGCATTATTGCATTTTGTAATGTGTTTTAGAATAAAAGCTGCTTGGGTTGTTAAATAGTTTGTACTTACTGGCTTGTGGCTACTGTGATATTTACGGTCAACTTGAGCTGCGGACCAAGAATGTCGCGTTGCCATGAAAGGTAAGGAGAGGATGTCATGTGAATTGAAAAGTAGAAATCTGTTTAGTCACTCCGCTCCTCAGACTCTCCTTCATCTCTCGTAGTGGGAATAGGGCCTAAGACATCCTGCAGCTCAGAAGTACTGTGTTTAAGCATTTCATTCCTGATGCTATCAGGGCCACATGCCTTTGCAGCTTCAAGGGCCTTTTCACACTAACCTACTTTGGCGACACAAACTAGGTCCAGGAGAGATACTTATGTAGTGTAAAGAGATGCTTCGAAAACAACAGGTGCAGACTAACAGTGAAATGCTTACTTACGGGCCCATTCCCAACAATGCAGAGAGAATAAAAATAAAATAATAGATAACACAAGGAATAAATACACAATGATAATGTGGCTATATACACCGGGGAACCAGTACCGAGTCGATGTGCAGGGGTATGAGGTAATTGAGATATGTACAGATAGGTAGGGGTAAGGTGATGATGAGAAAAAGCAGCAGCGTATGTGACGAGTCAGAAGGGTTAGTGCAGATAGTCCAGGTAGCTATTTGGTTAACTATTTAGCAGTCTTGTGGCTTGGTGGTAGAAGCTGTTCAGCGTCCTGTTGGTACCAGACTTGGTGCGTAGGTACCACTTGCCGTGCGGTAGCAGAGAGAGCAGTTCATGATCTGGGTGGCTGGCGCCTTTGACCATTTTTAGAGCCTTCTTCTGACACCGCCTGGTATAGAGGTCCTGGATAGCAGGAAGCTTGGCCCCAGTGATGTACTGGGCCATACGCAGTACCCTCTGAAGGACCTTGCGATTGGATGCCAAGCAGTTGCCATACCAAGCGGTGACGCAGCCTGCTACCAATGGTGCAGCTGAAGACAATTTTGAGGGTCTGAGGGCCCATACTAAATCTTTTCAGCCTCCTGAGGGGGAAGAGGCATTGTCTTGCCTTCTTCACGAGTGTGTTGGTGTGTGTGGACCATGTTAATTCCTTAGTGATGTGGACACAGAGAAACTTGATGCTCCCGACTCGTTCCACTACAGCCCTGTCGATGTGGATGGGGGTGTGCTCGGCCTTCCATATCCTGCAGTCCATGATCAACTCCTTTGTCTTGCTGACATTGAGGGAAAGATTGTTGTCCTGGCACCACACTGCCAGGTCACTGACCTCCTCTCTATAGGCTCTCTCATCATCAGTGATCAGGCCTTCCACCATCGTGGAAGCAAACTTAATGATGATGTTGGAGTCATATGAGCCCACGCAGTCATGGGTGAACAGGGAGTACAGGAGGGGACTAAGCACGCACCCGAGGGTCTCCCGTGTTGAGGATCAGTGTGGCCACCTGGGGGAGGCCGTCAGGAAGTCCAGGATCCAGTTGCAGAGGCATGTGTTCAAGTCCCAGGGTCCTGAGCTTGGAGGGCACTATGGTGTTGAGTACTGAGCTGTAGTAAATGAACAACATTCTCACATACAGTGCCTTCAGAAATTATTCACACCCCTTGACTCTTTCACCTTTTGTTGTTACAGCCTGAATTGGGGCGGTAGGTAGCCTAGTGGTTAGACCATTGGGCCAGTAACCGAAAGGTTGCTAGATCGAATCCCCGAGCTGACAAGGTAAAAATCTGCCCCTATCGTTCTGCCACTGAACAAGAAGGTTAACCCACTGTTCCTAGGCCGTCATTGTAAATAAGAATTTGTTCTTAACTGACTTGCCTAGAAAAATAAAGTTTAAATAAAAAATAAAATAAAAATGTTGTCACTGGTCTACACACAATACCACAATGTCAGTGTAATTTTTACAAATTAGTATAAAATGAAAAGCTGAAATGTCTTGAGTCAATAAGTATTCAACCGCTTTGTTATGGCACTAAAGTAATACTACAAAAGACTTGGCAAAGCAATTCACTTTTTGTCCTGAATAGAAAGTGTTATGTTTGGGGCAAATACAACACATTACTGAGTACCACTCTCTATATTTTCAAGCATAGTGGTGGCTGCATCATGTTGTTGGTATGATTGTATCGTTAAGAAACGGCATGGAGCGAAGCACAGGAGCACACATAGAGGAAAACCTGGTTCAATCTACTTTCCACCAGACACTGGGAGATGACTTCACATTACAGCAGGGCAATAACGTAAAACACAAAGCCAAATCTACACTCGAGTTGCTTACCAAGAAGAGAGTTAATAATCCTGAGTGGCCGAGTTACACCTTTGACTTTAATCTGCTTGGAAATCTATGGCAAGACCTAAAAATGGCTGTCTAGAAATGATCTACAACCAATTTGACAAAGTTTGAAACATTTTGAAAATAATAAATAGGAAATGTTGCCCCATCCTGGTGTGGAAAACTCTTAGCCTTACTCAGAAAGACTCAGCTGTAATGGTTGCCAAAGGGTTTTCTAACATGTATTGACTCAGGGGGTTGAATACTTATCTAATCAAGATGTATTAGGGTTTTATTTGTCATTATGTTAATTCTTACATTTGGAAAATATTCTTACACTTTGACAGAGTATTTTGAGTAGGTTGTTGACAAAATATGATGAATCCCCCTTTGTAACACAATTAAATGTGACTCACGACCTGGATTCGGTCTTATGTAGCAAAATGTGAAATTGTGTTTTTTACATTGGATAAAAGTAGAGACTCAGAGCTACAAAATGGTACATCATGCACTGCAGTTGAGGAACAATGGGAAAGTAATTCTGCATTGAAAGGTGATCAACTTGTAAACTCACTTTTGAGAAAATCGCCTTTGAATGTTTGGGCATCTAGTGAAGAGCTCTTTGTCTATTCAGCATCATTCACACCCTCTTAAGCTTTAGCCCCACCCATCTCGTTTCGCTCTCAGAGCGTTCAGAGCGCACACTTGACACTGGCCGATTTGTTTACCTCTGGATAACATGAAAACAGCCTAACCAGCACTGCTGGCAACAATTTCATTATGCTTTTTTGCAGACGTTTACTGACACCGGCCATATTCAACGGGTGTTGTACACATATCACGTAACGTTAGCTAACGAGCCAGCCAGCTAACGTTAGCTAGTTAAACAACAATGAACAAAGTGCCTACACTGCCTAACATTAGACTCTCTAGCTACAAAAGCAAACAGCTCTGGGAAACGAATAATAACGTCCGCTAGGGAGCCAGCTAATGTTAGCTAGCTAACAATACACTTTAGCTTAAGACATAGCTAGCTAGCTAACAGTACACTTTAGCTTAAGACATATAACTAGCTAGCTAGGTAAACAATGAACCTAGCTAGGCAAACACCGCTTAAGATCACACACGTCATGTAACGTTAGCTAGCGAGCCATCCAGCTAACGTTAGCTAGTTAAACAACAATTAACAAAGTGGCAACAATGCCACAGTGCTGGGAGCTAACCAACCAGGTCCAATGTTAGCTAGCTAACATTAGGCTCTAACTAGAAAAGCAAATGGCTCTGGGAAACCAATAATAACGTCAGCTAGGGAGCCAGCCAGCTAATGTTAGCTAACAGTACACTAGCTTGAAATGAAACCATTTTGTCAAATTTAGAAACGTGTAATATCTGAATGTAGCTAGACTATCTTACCTGTTTACATCAACATGCATCATGGACGCGTCGCCCTGTCAGGAATCCCATTCCACAGTTGCCCTTAGTTTTTTAAGATGTAATCCGGAGACAGGTGTTTTCTCCATCTCTTTAGCTATCATATTCTAATTCCACTGATTTCAAAAAACTTGATCCTCCAGAAAGTGGAGATCAACACTTATGCAGCTCCACTACACAATACATTTATTTTAAAGCCGCGTCCGATAGCATTATCAAAACAGACTGACAAGCTCAAATAGACAGAAGCCTTCAATATGGCAGACCAATCCGAACTTCTCTCTTGGCATGTCCAGCCCACTCATTATCTCAGCCAATCATGGCTAGTGGGAAGATTCGCCCCTTTTTCTGTGGCTTAACCAACAAGGCTCGTAAATGTAACAATTGTATTCGTATTTACAGATGGCATACAAGTTTGTTATTAAGGCACATGAAAGTTCACATGTTCGAGAAGGCATTTCTGCCAAAAAACGCATAAAAAATTACATTCAAACGTCTCTTTTGTGAAGTCGTGACTTGCGACATATGCCTAGTTTCCTGAATCGGGTCACAAATGTGGAAAAAGTCAAGGGGTGTGAATACTTTCTGAAGGCACTGTTGGTGTTCCAGGGTGTCTGGGATGATGGTGTTGTGAGCCATGTAATCCATCTGGCCCCGCCTTGTGAATGTTAACCTGTTTTAAAGGTTTTACTCAAATCAGCCATTTAAGAGCGAGATTACAGATGTCCAGAACAGCTGGTGCTCTCATGCATGGTTCAGTGTTGCTTGTCTTGAAGGAGGCATAGAAGGCATGTAGGCTTTTGGGTTTCCCTTTGTAACCTGTGATAGTTTGCAAGCCCTGCCACATCCTACGAGCGTCAGAGCCTGCGTAGTAGGAGTCGATCTTAGATGTTTGATGACTTGTCGTAGGTTGTTTCCTTATAAGAGTACCAATTGGTGTCCCGCTCCTTGAAAGACGCTGCCTTAGCCTTTAGATCAGTGCAGATGCTGCCTGTAATCCACAGCTTCTGGTTGGGATATGTACGTACTATCACTGTGGGGATGACTTCGTTGATGCACTTATTAATGAAGCCAGTGCTCAAACCGAGGTTAGTGATTGCTGTTCTGATGTCGAGAAGCTGTTTTCCGTCATAGGAAATGATGGCAGAGACATTATATACAAAAATAGTTAAGATCAGGATTTAAAAAATCACACAATAGCAGAATTGGTCAGGAGCCCATAAAACTACCGCTATCCACTGCAGCACCGACCTTAACTCTCTAAGAGACGTCTCCCACACTACCCCCTCTGAGTGTTAGTGTAAAGGGAAAGGCTCTCCCACACCACATGTCCCTGCAAGAACAACCTTAATTACCTTAATATACCAGTACCACTCTGTTAGCCAGATTAAAAATGAAAGGCTTTTAAAAAAATATATATATCCACACATTTGTGAATCATTACATTAATCAAGTGTGTAACGCTATGTACAATATGGTTTCAATGAGAAGCTCCTGTATAGTTTGAATTACTTCCATCTTAGGTTATGTTTGTATTCTTTCAATGTATCACAATTATTCTTGCCGAACGTCTGTATCTTGTGGTTGGTAATGTTTTGTCTTGGATAAATATCAACAACAAAAAATCCTTGAGCTTACAATTACCATCCAACCATTTCTCTTTTTGAGGTTTCCAATTAGAATATTAAATTTTTTTGTCTATTGCATAAATGTGCTTTTGTGGCTGCTTTATGATAAATCTAATGAATGAATTTCTCGCTCGCTCGCTCTCTCTCTCACTTTTCCCTCCGCTCTTTTGTCCTCCCCAGGCAACAAATCCTTCAACATGATGTCCCACACCGGAGACAACACGGAGTTGCTGGCTGAAATAAAAGCGGGGAAGAACCTGAAGCCCACCCTACACAGTAAAGGCTACACAACAGTCTTCTCCAACAGCGGCCTGCCGGGCAATAATGTATGTGGCTTCTACACTGTCATAACGTGACTATTATTAAATGTAAAGAATGTTATATTATCAATTCTCTGTGTAATTATTCCGTGATTTGTTTAATCACGGCATAGTAATTAACTAGGAAGTCGGGGCACCAAGGGAAAATGTTTAAAGAGCCTCTATTTCAAAAATGTAACTCTTCAGATATTTTCATATCTTTATTGATTAGTCACTTATTAATGTATTATTACCTCACCAGTCATATTCTGAATGTCGCAAACCCTTGGGTATCTGCACGAACCCTAGCATAAATCATGAATCAGCGATATACAAATTGGCTTAATTATTTATTTACCAACTAAATAAACACACACACAATAGGTCATACGTTGTTTACTGTCATGATACAAAGAAAAGTCCATAGTAGACGAAACTGATATGACAGCTTGGTAGACAAAGGAAAGGGGTGGGGACAGCTCAAGAGCGGGAAACTCAGTGGACCCACGTACATACAGTTGATAACGACACTCATGGAAATGCTAATACTTTGAACATGCACAGCCACTCATTTCAATTTACATATTTACGAGTGTATGCCTTTGTTGTCCCTCTCTTTAATCGCCGGTCCGTCTGCTGGATAGTCAGTAGATGGACAAACCAGAGACTTTCTATCAGAGATCAGTCTTTCGTAGTTGTAGCTTGTACCATTCGGTCGTTCGATCGGTTGCGTTTACCAGACTAATGTACTTAAACAGCTGCAGACTGAATAATTATTTTTAGTTTGTAGATTTCAGCATGGGGATGATCCCCACGTTCTCTCATCTTGTCCTTAGGTAGAGTTGTAGTGTAAACCATTTTGCAACATCCAGCTCATCCCTTAGTCTGCTTGGTCAATAGAGTGGTAGCCATTTCAACGTGGGGACCCCGTCCCTGCGTTCTCTTGACTAAATGTACATTTTTGTCACAAGTCCTTTTATTAACTCTGTGGAAAGGGGCGTTCCATGACGTTTGGGTGTAATGTCTGTGCTCACAGGGGCGTGGCCACTGACTGATCATACGTTACTATGAAAAACTATTCTCATTTAGAAGACTAAGATCACATTATCTTTCCAAAAGTATTCTTATACTTAATCATGTATTTCATACAACATTGATACAAACTCCATATACAAACAAAGATACAGTAATGTGTGTCTCCTGTCTTTCATGAGGTCACCAAATGAAACAAGTTCAACATGGTCATTCTTTGCTTCCCCACTGACCGGTTCCACATTCTCAAAAATATAAGTTTTGATGGGAACAGCTTCTCTGTTCCACTGTGAAATCCTCTCTCCCCATACTGCATGTCCAAAGGGGGAGAGGGTCTCTTCAAGGAATTTACGACCTGTCGTTAAGTCAGAAAACTGTGGAGAGAGAGAGGGAGGGGGGCACCTATGATCCTGCCCCAAGGGCAGTCATGACAACACCAACACTAGATAGATAAATAGATATGGTCAATGTAGCAGACACTTTTATCCACACACCACAGCGACTTACAGAATATGCAAATCATATTGTATGGGTCAAATCCTAACTCCAATTTAAGTAACATTTTCACTTAGTCACGCTTTAGTGTCAATAGGAGACAAAGTGAAAATTTGACTTAGGGGCGAATCATAACTTCCACTGAAGTACATATTCAAGGAAAACCGGTGCTGTTATAAGCTCCAGCAGGCTCCAACCAACAGCTCCAGCCATCAGAGCCATACACACTTTGAAAAAAGGGTTATTCTGCTGTCACCATAGTAGAACCCTTTTTGGTTCCAGGTAGGACCCTGGTTCCATGTAAAAAAGGATTCTACCTGGAACCAAAAAGGGTCTGCCTATGGGGACATCCGAAGATCCCTTTTAGGTTGTAGATACTACCCTTTTTTTTCTAAGAGTGTAGATGCAAAGTCCTGTTTTGGTTGGTGATATAGAGAAGTTTTTTAATATAATATGTTGCTGAGGATACTGTAGTCATAGCAAAGCAGTTTGACTCATTCAGTAATATGTGTTGGAGGTAATATGGGATCACTGGTCCTTCTTAAAGAGACATGACAACAACATTCTATCATTTGGTCTGTTGACCATAAGACATTTTCAAACAAACTGTGCCATCCTACTGTGTCTACTTGCCAAAGCAGGAGTTAGCAGATGTAGAACAATGGTACACACCCCCTTTGACGTTGCCCAATACTACTGACTGTGGGAATCCATGGCAGAGGACAGATGGCAAGAACCAAACCACAGAAATATTAATATCAGTGACATTTCACCTCCTAGACAGTAGTCGAAGTAGTCAGACCTGAGTATGAGGAGAGACTAGCTTTGTATGCATTTGTAGACTACCAACAAATAGTCATTGTTTGCAGGTAGCTGAGGGAAAGGGTTGTCATTATAACCAGGATGTACAGTGCCTTGCAAAAGTATTCATCCCCCTTGGCGTTTTTACTATTTTGTTGCATTACAACCTGTCATTTGAATGGATTTTTATTTGGATTTCATGTAATGGACATACCCAAAATAGTCCAAATTGGTGAAGTGAAATGAAAAAAATTACTTATTTCAATCAATTCCAAAAAATATATAACGGAGAAGTGGTGCGTGCATATATTCACCCCCTTTGCTATGAAGCCCCTAAATAAGATCTGGTGCAACCAATTACCTTCAGAAGTCACATAATTAGTTAGATTGCACACAGGTGGACTTTATTTAAGTGTCACATGATCTGTCACATGATCTCAGTATATATACACCTGTTCTGAAAGGTCCCAGAGTTTGCAACACCATTAAGCAAGGGGCACCACCAAGCAAGGGGCACCACCAAGCAAGTGGCACCATGAAGACCAAGGAGCTCTCCAAACAGGTTGTAAGGCAACAAAATAGGAAAAATGCCAAGGTGGTGAATACTTTTGCAAGCCACTGTACAACTAAGACTAGAGGTTAGTGGTAGTCAATGACCACAAAGGTGCCTCATCTGAAACTGTCCAATTGTAAAGGCTGCTGTGTTGGCAAATATTTGTATCCCCTTCTGGGTTTCAATGAGAAACAAATACGCCTATGATATCGTTCATTGCTGCTTCTGTGGCGATGAGTTTCTGTGTCAGTCTCTGATAAGCAGCTCATATTCTGGAACAAAGGGTTTTTCAGGCATCAGAAGGATCCCAGATTGAGTGCTAACAGTGAACTTCCCTGTGAAACCTCATTGAAGTGACTAGACACACTCTGCAACATGAGACCAGCTTTCATCCCACATGATCAACATACACTGTATGTCAGGGATCATCAACTAGATTGAGCCGCGGACTGATTTTTCTTCTTGAGCGGATAATTATGTAATTATGTTCTCAATCTGGGAACACAATTACAAATAATTTGTAGACTGCAAATGCACCACAAGAAACCTAAACAGATATAATGTTGGAATATAAAAATAAAACCGTGCTTAGATTTTGTATATGATCAAGTGACTCTTTATTATGTGGAAGAATACTTGGCAACAGATTTTCTTAAATAAAAATCACTTGGAGCTGATTTCCTGGTGTTTTTACAGTATTTTATGCCCAACAAAGAAAAACATTTTAAAAGTACAAAAGTTTTGCACAGCCGTTTGCACTTATCACAATATGACCATTTAACAGTTGGTCAAATGGTGACTCACTGATGGCTGAACAAACATGTCACTCAATGGTGGTTTTTAATGCTTTTGACTGTTTACTCTTTCACCGTGGAGAAGAAGTGGGGTGTGCTAACTTGGTGACTCAACCCATTGTTCTCCCCCCTCAGAGCTGGCATGGCCTTCACCGCCACGCTTGGTTGCATTACACTGAATTAGGCCAAAGCGTCCACTCAGTGAACGCAATGAGTAAGGAATTCGATATGAGTGGTGCTCTGTGTGGGTGTTATCTGCCGTGTGACACCCCGAAGCAACTCGTTAGGTTCTCCTTTTATTCTATAGGCAGTCAGTCTTGTTTCAAATACATACGTACATAACCAAAAGTATATGGACACCTGCTCGTAAAACATCTCATTCGACAATCATGGGCATTAATAAGGAGTTGGTCCATCCTTTGCTGCTATAACAGCCTCCACTCTGGGAAGGCTTTCCACCAGTTGAAAATTGCTGCAGGGACTTGCTTCCATTCAGCCACGAGCATTAGTGAGGTCGGGCACTGATGTTGGACAATTAGACCTGGCTCGCACTCGAACCATGAAAAACAGCCCCAGATCATTATTCCTCCTCCACCAAACTTTACAGTTGACACTTTATATTTGGGACAGGTAGCGTTCTCCTGGCAGCCAGATAGTGAAGCATGATTCAGGCGTTTCCACTGCTTCACAGTCCAATGGCGGCGAGCTTTACACCACTCCAGCGGACACTTGGCATTGCGCATGGTGATCTTAGGTTTGTGCTCGGCCATGGAAACCCATTTCATAAAGCTTGCGACGAACAGTTATTGTGCTGAAGTTGCTTCCACAGGCAGTTTGGAACTCGGTAGTGAGTATTGCAACCGAGGAAATGCGAGTTTTACGCGCTACGTGCTTCAGCACTCGCCGGTCCCGTTCTGTGAGATTGTGTGGCCTACCACTTTACAGCTGAGCCACTTCATAATTACAGCACTTACCGTTGATTTGACAAACTGACTTGTTGGATGGCCTCCTATGACAGTGCCATGTTGAAAGCCACTGAGCTCTTCAGTAAGGCCATTCTACTGCCAATGTTTCTCTATGGCGATTGTATGGCTGTGTGCTCGATTTTATACATCTGTCAGCAACGGGTGTGACTGAAATAGCTGAATCCACATACTTTTGTATATATAGTGTGTCTTGGTTTCTGTCATTCATCAATGTTGCACATCCTATGTAGTTCATGTATATCGCAACTGAGCCTATTTAGTTAAAGCCAGAGACATTCCTGTTTGACCTTAATGAACAATGAAGCTTTTGAACTTTATTCCCCTCTTTCTGCCACCCCCAGGGAGAGAGCCCCATGTCACCGCCTCAGACCCACACGGTCAGCCCGTCCTCAGCCAAGCCCACGTCTCCGCCCTCCGCCGCCAGCACCACCTCCCCACCCACCGCCCCCAGCCCTGTGGGCACCAGCACGCCCCAGACCCTCTCCACCTCCAAGAGCAGCGAGCAGCACCTCAATGGGAACGGCAGCGGGGCAGCAAGCCTGATGGGACAGACACGGAAGGGTAGCCTGGCGGACGTGGAGGCCCTAGTGCCCACACACGACGAGCAGGGCCGAGCCATCCCTGAATGGAAAAGGCAGGTGATGGTGCGCAAGCTCCAGGTGAAGACGCAGGAGGAGGATGAACACAAGCGCAAGGTAGGCGTGAATGGAGGAGGTGTGAGAGAAAGGAGTGTGATGATAAACATTTACAATTTCAGCTCTTTTTTTTGTGCTGCTGTCACAGAACGGGCACTGAGGGGAAAACAAGGTCGGAGTGGTTAAAAGGGTTGGGCTGAAATGTGGGTTGGTGTGTGGTTTTGGTGGGTTTGTTTAGACGGGTTTACTAAGCTAACATATGGAATTGTTTTAAGATGGACATACCTTTTTTTCATTTAGCTATTTGATTTTGAATTTAAGTACCCTAAAAGGGATCCCCTCCAAAAATATTGAAATATTATTTGATAAAAATTGAATAACACATTCAAAATTGGCAAAAAAAAGACAGTCAAAAAATGTATCATAAGGAATACGGTTTTGAAGTTTCTGTCCTGTATCTAGGAAAAATAAGAAAGCTCAGGGAATATTTTAGTTTTTTGGGACACATTATTAACCTCTTATTTTTGTTGGCACAAAACTACCTCGATACTTCCATTCGTTTGTATGGGTTAACTTCAGACGAGTCCCGTGACACTTATGGGGGTCGCAAAACAAAAGAAAGTTTCCCCTTTCCATTGAGTGGTGATAATAGTATGTAAACTATTCGGAAGTTAGATGTTTTTGTGAGAGGACCGAATTTTGGGATGTCTCATGGTCGGGCAAACACCGCTGTAGCTTGGCCACCTTCCACCGCAGATGATGAAAGGCCGACAAAGGCAGATGCAGTGGATTGAAACGCAACCTGATTCCTGATGGATTTTTTTATCATGTTACTTTAGATTGACTCTTAAGGATTGTAAATGCCTGGGTTCGAGTAAGAACATTGTAGTTGTAGTGCTTGTCATGTTTTATTGGTGTTGTAATATCTGACTGTTGATTTGATCTGTTTCTGGCTCTCATAAGAAGTCGGCCTACAGGTTGGAGTCAGATGATTGATTTGTTGGTTGTGAGGACTTTTACGCGAGCAGTCTTTCACTTTTCACTTTCAAGCTTTTATATCCATGTTTTGTGATTTAGAATTAATGATGTATTTTTTTAATGATCATTAGGTTGGTATGTAAAGTTGAACTCTCTGATCTGCCTGGCTGCTAGCTACTAGTATCTGTGCCCTTATTATCTGATACTGTTACCTGTAGGAGCTTGAACATAAAGGATTCTGTACATTGGCAGCAGTTCTGTCATAATACAAGTAACACACGTGCGTCTTGAACAATAAACATGATTGACAGGTTAGAACCCTGTAGCCTATGTATTCCCCAGGGAGAATGCCCCTTAAGCAGTTTGAGAGCTTCTTTGCTATTGCCCTTTAAGTGCTATTATTAAGGTAGTCCTATCAGACATGTGCAATGTGTTTGTTTATTTATATAATCTATATTTTATGTAAACGTATCAGTGTCAGATTGCTTTGTTCTGACTGGAATGTTAAATAGGATTTCAGACACTTAACGGTCAGTACTTGTTCCATCCAAGATGGTAGACATTGGCTACTGTACTAATACAGTGACAGATACCTTAATTGCTTTTCAAGTCCATGAAGGACCCATACATGGTATGTGGATGTAACAATTTCCTAATTTATCAATGGGTACATTCTAAAAGTGTTTCCCAACTCAAGTCCTCGATTATCCCCAACAGCACACATTGTTGTTCTAGCCCCAGACAATCAGATTTGCTTGTCCATGCTTGTCCCGGGCTACAGCAACAATGTGTGCTGTTGGGGATAATCGAGGACTTGAGTTGGGTAACACTGTTCTGAATGATGCAGAATCTGATTGTAGCCCTTCCATCAGGCCATACAGATATTTCCTGTTTTGATATATTGAGTTCATGAGTCACAACCAGGTGTTGGAACCAAAATAATTGTCCAAATCGTTTAGTTCTATAACAGAACCATTGTTTATTTTTTGTTCCGACCAGCAAAATACAGTCCTGAACCGAATGAATGCTAGGGGAGAGAAAGCTAATCTGGGTTGTAAGCTTTGAGGTCTCAGGTAACACAAGGTTTTAGGAAGGAAAGGAGCATCCAGCGTGTGATTGGATGTGCGGATGTCAATGCACTTTTTTGATTTGCATATCAGTGGTCAAGACAATCTGGTGTAATGATAGAAGAGGGAATGATCTAAATGTGCTTCCAGCAATGATTCCCTGAATTCTGAAGAAAAAATATATGTTTCTGCAGTTGCTACATCAATTGTTGGGCTGTTAAATAAATGTTATTGCCGTTGATTCTTGAAGAATATAGCTTATACATTTTAGCTTAAACGGTCGTACCCCAACGGTCGTACCCCATCAGAACCCAACATTTCAGCTTGTTTTTACTCCAATGTTTGTGAACAAAGTAAATTCAAACAAACACTATACTGTGGATTCAAAAGCATGATGGTCAGTCCTTGCATCCATAGCTTTGTCTATGAATTTGAGTGGTTATATTTCTCCATCCCTCAGCTGTTCACCAAAGCAAGTGGCAGGTTGACCGCTTTAAGTTTCTTATGTGTTATTGGTTTGATAAAGTAGGTCTTTGAAATCCAAAAGACCGACCCTGATGTTGGAGAATGAAGTGTAGGAGGTTTGTCATCAAAAAAATGATATAACATATTGTACTTAGGCAATGCAAGCTATGTAACATAATTTGATCAAACCGGAGTATTGCTGAAAATGTTTAAACTTTGAAAATGTCAAATACTGTAGAGAACAGTTGGGCGCTGACTCGGGCTGGGAACATACCAGCATCGCAATATTTTTTCCATGGCAAAAATGAAAAAGTTAAGCAGACCAAAAGTCTTCGGTCCTTTAAAAACCTGCTCTATATTGTGTGATACAGCTTGGAAAAGAAACCAATGTAACTCTGGATGACAACACAAGTATGTTTGTATCCAACATCAGGGCTGTTTTCCTAAAGTTAAAATCTGCTTTGTGTTTTGTTTCCTTGCAACGATACCAACGAGTATCGCAATACTGATATCATCCTGGCCCTACGCCTGACCCCCCCCCCCAAGAAACTGCACCCTTGGCATGCTGGAGTAACATTCTAATGACATTTATACTCGTGTATTTTTAGGGTGTGTGCTGTTTCCGCTTCGTACGAGTTAAACTTCTACATGAGATACACTGTGCTGTCATTAGTCAGAGATACTTCTACATGAGATACACTGTGCTGTCATTAGTCAGAGATACTTCTACATGAGATGCACTGTGCTGTCATTAGTCAGAGATACTTCTACATGAGATGCACTGTGCTGTCATTAGTCAGAGATACTTCTACATGAGATGCACTGTGCTGTCATTAGTCAGAGATACTTCTACATGAGATGCACTGTGCTGTCATTAGTCAGAGATACTTCTACATGAGATGCACTGTGCTGTCATTAGTCAGAGATACATACAGTACTTGACGTCATCATATAGGTTTCACAAATATTCCCCTGATACTCACAATGGACTATCAAACCAATTACTCCTTACATATACAATTCTTGACTATGAAGATGGCTTTATTATCAAGAATGATGATCACTTTGCCGTCTACAAAATGTTAACCAGAACAGAGCCATATATTCCTCGTCCTCAGTCTCACATGGTGCTGGTTGTTGCATGAGCTCTAAGATGAAGAAAGTAGGTCTCCAGTGTTCGTTTCAAGTGTTTAGGGTTACGCAATGGCTTACATGCTATCATTTTTACCCAGCCTGTGACCTTATCAGGATGTAAACAATGCACACCTTTCAGAACAGATTAGGAGCTTGTCGAATAATGATAGCAGGGTTTGTATTCAATGGAAATGAATTATGATTTTGTTACTGTATTGTTTTGCATCTACACTTTCACATGTTCATATATTCACATTAGCAAATAAATTGGTTACTAAATTATAATCCTTTAGATTGTTGATAATACATAGGGTACAGTTGTATGTATATATATATATATATCTCATCACACTTTTGACATTTTTTAATACACTACATGACTGAAAGTATGTGGACATCTCCTCGTCGAACATCTCATTCCAAAATCATGGACATTAATATGGAGTTGGTCCCCCCCTTTGCTGCTATAACAGCCTCCACTCTTCTGGGAAGGCTTTCCACTAGATGTTGGAATATTGCTGCAGGGACTTGCTTCCATTCAGCAACAAGAGCATTAGTGAGGTCAGGCACTGATGTTGGGCGATTAGGCCTGGCTCGCAGTCGACGTTCCATTTCATCCCAAAGGTGTTCAATGGGGTTGAGGTCAGGGCTCTGTGCAGGCTAGTCAAGTTCTTCCACACTGATCTCAACAAACCATTTCTGAATGGACCTCGCTTTGTGCACGGGGTATTGTCATGCTGAAACAGGAAAGGGCCTTTCCCAAACTGTTGCCACAAAGTTGGAAGCACAGAATAATTTTGAATGTCATTGTATGCTGTAGCATTAAGATTTCCCTTCACTGGAACGAAGGGGCTTAACCCGAATCATGAAAAACTGCCCCTAGACATTTCTACTTCACCATAATGGCACTTATAGTTGACCGGGGCAGCTCTAGCAGGGCTGAAATTTGACGAACTGACTCGTTGGAAAAGTGGCATCCTATAACAGTGCCACGTTGAAAGTCACTGAGCTCTTCAGTAAGGCCATTCTACTTCCCAATGTTTGTCTATGGAGATTGCATTGTTTGAAAAATGTGTAAACATGTGACACCCTCCTGAATTACCCCCAGATGTTGGCAATCTTGACATTGGATTGCTTTCGTCATTAGAGATCAACAGTGTTAACTTTTTGCCTGTAGCATAAAACGTGCTTTTCAAGAATCTCCTTTAGAGCCTGAGGTGAGTTCAAGGGTTATTTTTCTTTTTAAATTTGACTTTTTGGGCATACATTTTTATAAAAGTGAAGCCGCTCCGAATACCCCAGCCAAAAACAACAACCCTATGTTTGTTCTCTGCACCGTCCCCATCCCTCTAACATACCCACCCACTTGCCAACACATCTACAGACCTGCCTACCCACCACACTTGCTTAACCTATTCACCTGATGTGAGTGCAAAACAACAATAACAAGCAAACATGACACAAGACAAACATTCAACAGGTACTGATAGGGACAGGCGTACAGGACCGGACATGTAGATAACATTTCATAACAAATGTATCTTTGGGGGAAGTAACCATGTTGTAGGAAAATATTGTTGTATGGGGTGAATCTTAATTGGCTATGTCATCCTGATTAGACACCGATACCATTGTTTTATAATAATAATAATAATTAGCTAAAAATAAATAGTAATAGCAAGTTGGGCGTTAGAGGAAACACTACGGTGGGGATCAGCTCATCGAGAGGTGAGTACTGGGGTGCAGTTTGTTGAATGATTTTCATTTTGTCTTTGGTGGATGCTGTCATTTTTCCCTTTATGACGTGGCCATTGAAAAACAGAAAATTGGTTTCTGTTTTTCCAGTTGAGTAATAGTGTGTGTAGGGAGTTTTTATTTTTTTGCTGATTGTTAAGGCGATTTAAAATGGACTGATGATGTTTGGGAGGCAGGTCAGATGATGAGACATCTCCAAGAAGGCAGAGGAATGGGGGGAGGGGAATGCTGTGACCCGAAAGGGTGTTATTTCTTTCCAGAACTGAAGGGTGGTTGGACAGAGCCAGGTGGCGTGAAAGTAGTTCTCTGGAGTGTTGTGACTAGTGTGAACGCATCCAATTGTGTGCATTTTGTGTTGAGGGTTATGTGCTCTGTGGATTTGTGTTGAGGGTTATGTGCTCTGTGTTTTGTGTTGAGGGTTATGTGCTCTGTGAATTTTGGTGTTGAGGGTTATGTGCTCTGTGGTTTTTGTGGTGAGGGTTATGTGCTCTGTGGATTTTTGTGGTGAGGGTTATGTGCTCTGTGCATGATCTTGTACTGTATAAGTTGTGTGTTAGGGTTGTTAGCCATAACTGAAGATGTTATTGCAGATTGGTTTCCAGAAATTGATATTGGGTAGTGATTGCATTCTGTGACCGGTAGAGAGAGATTGGTATCTGGTGGCAGGTAGCCTAGCCTAACCGAAAAGCCTAACCGAGAAGTTGCTGGTTTAAATCTGAGTCGACTAGGTGAAAAATCTGTTGATTTGCCCTTGAGCAAGGCACTTGACCCTAATTGCTGCTGTAAGTCGCTCTGGATAAGAGCATCTACTAAATGATTAAAATGCCAAATGTTTTTTTATAGTAGTCTGTATAATATGGAGAATTGTTTATTTTGATTTGGCTATGCCTGCCAGCTGTTCTAGTAGTGGTGTTTGAAGGAAAGTGTTTAATAGATTGATTTTGGTTTGCAGAGATTTTTTAAATTGGGGATATTGTAGAAGCTTTCACTAGCGGTTGTCATATTTCTGGATGAGTTCGGGGAGTGCTATTAATGAGCCATTTCCAAATATGTGTTGTAGATGGGTGATTTCTCAGTTTCCATGAGTTGAACAAAAGCGGTTTCTTGTTGATTTGAAACCCTGGGTTGTTCCAGATTGGGGTGAATTAATTTAGTGCTGGGGTGTAATTTGTGATCTTATTGATTTTCCACCAAGCTCTCAGAGTTGTCGATATGATAACCTGGTTTTTGAAGCAGTTGGGGTTCTTTATAGTCTGGTTGAGGAATGGTAGGTCACTTACAGAGTGATTTGTTGGGGTTCTTTATAGTCTGGTTGAGGAATGGTAGGTCACTTACAGAGTGATTTGTTGGGGTTCTTTATAGTCTGGTTGAGGAATGGTAGGTCACTTACAGAGTGATTTGCATTCTTTGTTCTATTTCTAGCCAGGGGCTTGTTGTTGATTGGGATACATCTATTTTACTATGTAGTGGAATTGGTTTGCCAGATGGTAAAGTTTAAAATGTGGTGCAGTTAGACCCCAAGGTCTTTAGGTTTTTGTAACGTAGACAATTTGAGTCTTGTTTTTTTTTCTTTTTACATTAGAATGTATTCATCTTAGTCTAGTGTGTTGAACCAGTTAACTGTAGAAACTTAGAAATGTTGGATGTCAGTCTTGCCGCTACAATGGGTCTACCTGGAGGAGGAGACACTTGTTTGTGTAATTTAGCGACTGTATAGAAAGTTGGTATCTTAAGAAATGTCACATTCTCTTTTTGGTGATTTTGTCCTGATTCCAAACAGCTTTCCACTGTGGATAAGATGTCACAATTCAGTTTGCGATAGAAGTCACGTTTACATAGTTGTTGGCGACATTTATTCACATAGTCACATTTGTTTTGTATGCAAATTCCTCCTCCTTTGTCACTTTTATTTGTAATTATAATCGAAGGATCTGACTAAGTCCTTAAGAGCCATCCTCTCGTCTCTACTCGGGTTATCATAGGCTTTGTGTTTCTGTCTTTCAGTAGGTCACCTACAACATGTTCAACAATCCTTCAGAAGGTTTCTATGGACGCATTGCATTTGGAGGGAGGGATGAATGAACTTCTTGCTCTAATTATGGTTCTCTCTGTACCTCAGCTGGGTTAATGGCTCCAACTCCTCCTTGACTCACGGTAGGGCAGGTACGTCTATTGATTAGCGTGGTAGACCTATGTATACATCTCACTGTTGATGACACTTCAAGTGGAGTCATGTTTCACTCTTGTTAAAGAACTCAAGCAATCTCAGATTATGGAAAAACTTGAATAGATAAATCTGGACGTCAAAGTCATTAATGGGTACAAATGATAAGCCCTTATTGAGAACACTAAGTTGAGCTGATGTCAGGGTCTTACTTGATAAGTTGAACACATTTAGCTCCTGTTGGACTGGGGGCCCCGTCCTGGATCTCAATTGGTAGGTGTCGCGGGGTGGTAGTGGATTTCTCCTTCCCCCGACGTATGGGTCGAACCCTCTTACGTGCTGGGGGTGTTGGCCTCGACGTTGTCCCCGGTGTCCCCGCCCTCTGTTGTGCAAAAAACACATCGTTGGTAGAGGAACTAGAGTTAGCGTTGTCTGTGGATAGTTGGTCTGCAGAGGGACAAGAAAGCCATGAGAAAACTAGTTTAGATCAGTCATGGAAATAAGTGCTGAATACAAATTGGCCCCCTATTTAAAAAGAAGATGGAGAACAGGCTATGAAGGGAAAATACTGGAGTGTTGGTGCAGATACAGCCAACTACCGCATAAATAATAAAGTGATATTGTCAAAACGATACTATACAATATATCGTCCAAAATAATATTTATCCCGATATGTAACTATCAATTTTTTCACACATCACTACTGTTCATGATTGGCGCTCTACTGTTTTGTAAAAGGTCAAAGGTCATGCAAGGCTCCCCATACCCAACTAGCCCTTTAATCCAAGCTACAGTATAATTTGATCCATGCAGTAAGACTAAATCGAGTAGGAGTATAGTACACTTTCTTTTCTTTTTTTTTGCTTTGTCGCACTAAAGTACCACACCACAAAAAGCCAGTCAGTCGATGTGGGTATTTTTAACATTCGTCAACCAACATTCCTCTACTGCAACAGACACCCATGACAGCAAAGATGCATTTTGTCATAGCGTTTTCTCTTCTTCCCTCATGTACAGATTACATTTTTCCCCCTGAAATATTAACCCTTTTACTGTCATCTGCTGTCATGCTAGCGAATGTGGAACGGTGACTTATACTGACGACATAAGGAGATTACTCCTTACAGTGGACGACTTCCGATCTACTTTCAGCCAATTGGTTCGAGCTGGGATGCGCCCTCGTACAGGTTGGAGTCAAGATTGTGGACTGGATACATGGTTGAGACTGAGGGTACTGTCTAGATATTCGCAAACCCAATAGACCGTTATCTGCGGCAATTTATCAATGAAAACACCGGCCACCCAGAAAAATATTAATTATTAATTTAGAGAGAATGATTGTCAACTTAAATGGAGGAGCTGGAGGAGATAACCAAATGTCAAATGACATAAAAATAAACCCTGTCCTGTCCAGTGGTTTTAACTTCTGTAAAAAAATATAATGAAAAAAGGATTTGGATTAGATAACAATTCAAGTAGCTAAGTCAGGGGTTCCCAAACCATTTTGGCCCGCGACACCATTTTAATATTAACGTTTTTGTGACCCCCACCATGTAAAAAAAAAAAAAAAGTGTGGCTGCAACCCTTATAATTGAGTGTATTCTGTGCTCACAACCCAGGATGAATTCATTGTCTCCGGCAGCGTTCGGACCTGCCGATCTGCGGTCAATAAGATGAACTCAGCCTATAAGCGCCCCTTAGTCAAATCAAATCTTACCGTGAAATGCTTACTTACGAGCCCTAAATCAACAATGCGGAGTTTTTAAGTTTGCTAAACTAAAGGAAAAATAGTAACACAATAAAATAACGAGGCTATGTACAGTACAAGGGGCACTGGTACCGAGTATGTGCAGGGGTACGGGTTAGTCGAGGTAGTTGAGGTAATACTGTATGTACATGTAGGTGGGGGTAAAGTGACTATGCATAGATAATAAACAGAGTAGTGTGTGTGTCAGTGTAGTGTGTGTAAGTATGTGGTTAGAGTCCAGTGAGTGTCCATCGAACCTATGCAAGAGAGGTTCACAGATTCTGCAATTACTCTCCTGAAGTTGCCGTTAATAGGCTACCATGGAGTGGGCAACCTGACTCATGTGGAATGTCAATTTATCTTACCATTTCTACCGATCTCTGTGCCAGTTATGGTTTTCATATGCACATTTTCGTGAAAGTTTAATTTAATTTATAATAACGTCTTGATGTCTCAAAATTCTATCCAAATCTGAAAGAAAATTAAACAAACCTAAAAATGTCACTTCTATTGCCAACTAAACTCAGCAAAAAAAGAAACGTCCTCTCACTGTCAACTGCGTTTATTTTCAGTAAACTTAACATGTGTAAATATTTGTATGAACATAAGATTCAACAACTGAGACAAACTAAACAAGGTCCACAGACATGTGACTAACAGAAATGGAATAATGTGTCCCTAAACAAAGGGGGGGTCAAAATCAAAAGTAACAGTCAGTATCTGGTGTGGCCACCAGCTGCATTAAGTACTGCAGTGCATCTCCTCCTCATGGACTGCACCAGATTTGTCAGTTCTTGCTGTGAGATGTTACCCCACTCTTCCACCAAAGCACCTGCAAGTTCCCGGACATTTCTGGGGGGAATGGCCCGAGCCCGAGCCCTCCGATCCAACAGGTCCCAGACGTGCTCAATGGGATTGAGATCCGGGCTCTTCGCTGGCCATGGCAGAACACTGACATTCCTGCCTTGCAGAAAATCACGCACAGAACGAGCAGTATGGCTGGTGGCATTGTCATGCTGGGGGGACATGTCAGGATGAGCCTGATGGAAGGGTACCGAGGGAGGAGGATGTCTTCCCTGTAACGCATAGCGTTGAGATTTCCTGCAATGACAACAAGCTCAGTCCGATGATGCTGTGACACACCGCCCCAGACCATGACAGACCCTCCACCTCCAAATCGATCCCGCTCCAGAGTACAGGCTTCGGTGTTAAACGCGAATCCGACCATCACCCCTGGTGAGACAAAAACCGCAACTCGTAAGTGAAGAGCACTTTTTGCCAGTCCTGTCTGGTCCAGCGATGGTGGGTTTGTGCTCATAGGCAACGTTGTTGCCGGTGAAGTCTGGTGAGGACCTGCCTTACAACAGGCCTACAAGCCCTCAGTCCAGCCTCTCTCAGCCTATTGTGGACAGTCTGAGCACTGATGGAGGGATTGTGCGTTCCTGGTGTAACTCGGGCAGTTGTTGTTGCCATCATGTACCTGTCCCGCAGGTGTGATGTTCGGATGTTCCCGATCCTGTGCAGGTGTTGTTACACGTGGTCTGCCACTGCGAGGGCGATCAGCTGTCCATCCCGTCTCCCTGTAGCGCTGTCTTAGGCGTCTCACAGTACGGACATTGCAATATATTGCCCTGGCCACATCTGCAGTCCTCATGCCTCCTTGCAGCATGCCTAAGGCACGTTCACGCAGATGAGCAGGGACCCTGGGCATCTTTCTTTTGTTGTTTTCCAGAGTCAGCAGAAAGGCCTCTTTAGTGTCCTACATTTTCAGAACTGTGACCTCAATTGCATACCGTCTGTAAGCTGTTAGTGTCTTAACGACCGTTCCACAGGTGCATGTTCATAAATGATTTATATTTCATTGAACAAGCATGGGAAACAGTGTTCAAACCCTTTACAGTGAAGATCTGTGAAGTTATTTGGATTTTTACAAATTATCTTTGAAAGACAGGTTCCTGAAAAAGGGATGTCTTTTTTTGTTGAGTTTATGTAAAAAATAGCCTACATAAAGCCAACAAATAAAAACATTGCAGCCTGCAGGCTGAAAATATCTAGATAATAATAAAAATCCTATAAATCATATTGGCTACACATGGCCTGTCTGCAACGAACTTGAAATATTATATCAACTATTAACTTGACTCCGGCCTGAAGCTTGCACTAGCAAACTTGCAACATTGTATAAAATATTCTGCTCCAGTGAACTTGGGACAGACACAGCTGTAGGCTGGGGATAAAGGATAAGAAGCAGTGCTTGACTTGGGCAGGAGCTCACCGGAGCTGAGTACCGGCACCTCAAATTTTCGACTGCTTGAGCTCCTGTTCCTCTTTATAGAATACTATCTTAAAAGTATTGTGGAGCTCCTGCACCTAATATAAATAGTATGAGCTCCCAGAATGAGTACAGGAACCTATTTCAGTCCAAGTCAGGCACTGATAAGAAGCCTATTTTATGACGTATCCACTGGATCAGAGCATGACATTTTTCCCTTTCACGCTGAGTGGTTATCAAAAGGGAGAGAGCTGGAAAGATTTTTCAAATACATTGAGGAACTATTGGAATTTTCAATGGATGTAAAAACAGACCTTGTTTGCTTGCTGTTTGAGGTGAATAAAACATTATTTTGAGAAGCTCCACGGGGCATTAGTGGTAATGAGTTAAACCGATCAGAAATACTATCATCCCCAAATGGGCACATTTATATGCCTACATTTGCGCACTATAGTAGCCTATAGGCCTACTGCTATGCGTGCGTGTGTAACGGTGTGATTAAATTCCTGCATACAATGGGTGTTATGCCACCTCCTGGTGGATTCGTGTGTTTACCATGTCTAATCACTCAATGATAAAAGTATGGAATTCTGGGTAATCCACTGCAGATTTATGGACAATTGAGTGGTCCCGTGATAGAAATGTATAAAGTTGACATTACATCATAAAATCCACATTTAACATCCTACATTAGCAATTTATGTTATTAGTAACTAATGTTGTTGGTTTGGCGTCAAATAATCCACTATGTTATTTGCCATGTGGGTTTTATGCTAGCTAAAGTTCCCTCTGAAGTTGGTAGCTAACTCGAGAATGCATCTTTAGGAGTGCTGTTTATATCCCGTCTACTACTCACCACTCATCCATACTGTGTGTGGGCCATGATTGCAGGTATTTTGACAAATGTGTAAAGTATATGTATAAATTTATGAGCACCAGCTAGCAGTGTATTAGCCTGGCTTTGTTAGCTTAGGAAAATGTGGTACTTTCTAGATGTATTATATTTCTTTGCCACAAGAGTGTGACATGAGTCATTTTTCAGTTAAATTTGATATCTTTTGAATACTAAAATGGATGATAGTTTATTCTGTTGTGAATGAGATTACATGGAAACAATATATATTTTTATTATAGTAAATTAGGAATTATTATAAATTGTTAAATCTACTATACGATCACAATGACTATGAAAGACATTTAAATTGTTATTTTGTCAGTATATTATACAGCAGATTTATGGAGAATTGCTGTGGGAGTGCTGTTATATCCCGTCTAATACTAATCATTCATCCATACTGTGTGTTCTATGATTGCAGCTTTAAAAATAACTATCCATCCATTACTCCTTCCTGTGTTTCACGGACTTGAGGGACGGGACCAAGAAGGTCACATGCGTCCTTACTCAACATTGACAGGAGCGCTCCAAACAAAAGACAATGACTAAATTGACAGAACTTGTAAATGGAATGAAATAAAGCAAGTGTAACAGGCTGTGCACTCTGCACACAATGTGTCCACTCCGACAATGACAAAAGAAAGACTGGAATAATCTATTAAAATAAATGACTGTAACCAAAGTAACAAACATTGTAGATTAGGAATTAACAGTACATGAACTACTGGTGATATGTAATGGTGAATTTATATATACTAACAATCAAATGCAAATATTTCGCACAATGAAATTCTGAAACAATGAATGTGCACAAATTGTCAGGAGAGCGCAGTGCATTGTGCATCTGGGTGAATGGTCAATCCGACGTCTGCATTGTCCATGCAACATTTACGGTGATATGGCCTCAGCAGAAGTCAGGGCATTCATACTTCTTGCGCTTCGTGGAGCTGTTACCAAGGAAATTAGTTTGTGTTTAATACAGGATGTACCGCCCCCACCTACCGCCAACCAGTCATGTCAAGCTATACAAACCCTTCCGCATTGTTACAAAATTTGGGAGGCACATGGCGATGCGGTACAGTTGCGTCCACACCCTCCATATGGAGCCTCCAAATGGCGCAGTGGTTTAAGTGGCGCAGTGGTTTAAGGCAGTGCTAGATGTGCCGCTAGAGATCCTGGTTCCAGGCTCTGCCGCAGCCGGCCGCGACCAGGAGACCCATGGGGTGGCGCACAATTGGCCCAGCGTCTTCCGGTTTAGGGGAGAGTTTGGCTGGCAGGGATGTTCTTGTCCCATCGTGCACTAGCGACTCCTGTGGCGGACTGGGCGCAATGCATGCCGACACTATCGCCAGGTGTACGGTGTTTCCTCCAACACATTGGTGCGGCTGGATTCCGGGTTAAGTGTGCATTGTGTCGAGAAGCAGTGCAGCTTGTCTGGGTTGTGTTTCAGGGGCCGCACGGCTCTCAACCTTTGCCTCTCCCGAGTCCGTACAGGAGTTGCAGCGATGGGACAAGACTGCTTTCCCTCTTCTTCACCTCCTGCTTTCCCCCTTCCTCTTGCTCCTCCTCCTCCTCCTCGCCTCCTGCTTTCCTCTTCATCCTCCTGACCCTCCCCTCCTGCTTTCTCCCTTCTTGCTCCTTCTGCTTTTCCCCTTCCTCCTCCTGCTGCACCGCCCTCTCCCCTGTTCTCCCTCCTTCGGCATTCCAGCTCCTGCTCCTCACGGCGGACTTTGCTTCTTTTTTAAAAATAAGTGTGATCTTTTGTGCGTCTGTCAGACAGTGCAAGGGCTTTGAAATGTGTATGTCCCATGTATATGAGACCTTGTAAGCTAAGCCTTCTATGTCTTGTATGTTTTTTTTATACAATACATTCTACATTTCTGTCTAAATGTTACATTTACATTTAAGTCATTTAGCAGACGCTCTTATCCAGAGCGACTTACAAATTGGAAAGTTCATACATATTCATCCTGGTCCCCCCGTGGGGAATGAACCCACAACCCTGGCGTTGCAAGCGCCGCCATGCTCTACCAACTGAGCCACACGGGACCCACCCATACAAGTCAGATATTACAATAATATTTAATGAAACTTGTATGTGTTTCTGCTGCCATATGTATTAATTACAAGTTCCAGGTAGAACATATAGAATAATTTAACAGAATTCTTATATCTTTTCCATATGGGAATCTCGCCCACCTGGTGTTCTGGGTGAGCTAAATCGAGTCCACCTGCTGTAGCTTTACCAACTTTACCAACCCAGAGATTCAAGGGGAGGAAAATGATATGTAGTGAGTAGACTCAGCCAAATCATGGGAAAACAAAAATATAATTACTTGGCCCCCTGGAAAAAAATAATAAAAACACTGAGCAAACTAAAATGCTATTTGGCCCTCAACAGAGAATACACATTGGCAGAACCACTGACTGACCCAAAATTAAAGAAAGCTTTGACTATGCATAGCCTTGCTATTCAGAAAGTTTGCCGTAGGCAGACCTGGCTCTCGAGCGGACAGGCTATGTGCACACTGCCCACAAAATGAGGTGGAAACTGAGCTGCACTTCCTAACCTCCTGCCATATTAGAGACACATATTTCCCTCAGATTACACAGATCCACAAAGAATTCGAAATCCAATTTTGATAAACTCTCATATCTACTGGGTGAAATACCACAGTGTGCCATCACAGGAGCAAGATTTGTGACCTGTTGCCACAAGAAAAGGGCAATCAGTGAAGAACAAACACCATTGTAAATACAACCCATATTTACTTTTTTTTACTTTAACTATTTGCACAACGTTACAACACTGTACATAATGACATTTGAAATGTCTTTATTCTTTTGGAACTGTGTGTAATATTTACTGTTCATTTCACTTGTTTTGGCAATGTAAACATGTTTCCCATGCCAATAAAGCCCCTTGAATGAATTGAATGAGTAGGTATGAGGCTCTAGGAGAATCTTAATTGAATACTCCTCACGTCCTCTCATCGCCGCCTCCTCAAACCCATTGGAGAAGGTCACGGGCGGGACCTCTGGCTTTCTCATCCAATGAGTTTTGTTTTGAGAAGGAGTCTTAAGAGAGCTGACACGAGAGATTCTCCCTCTGTGAGTGGATTTGATCAATTGGGTTTTTGTGTCACCTCTAATCTAAATGTCCATATTTTATCAAGGCAAGATAGGACACCATGTTCAAAGGACCATTGAACAATCCATATTTCAATTTCTTACCAAGTTCAGCTCACACGTGTATACAATAAGACACATTATTGGTCTTTGCCTATCAGTTCATAGTATTAGCTCAAGAGAACTTCCATGCATTCCCTAAACAGCAACCGTTCTTGTTACTCGTCCAGGTATGTACGGATGCCTTCCGACTGCGGCCGCCACGCCTTTTATATGATGCAATTAGCATACAACCATGTAAATCTAGAATGGATGCTCTGCTGTTGTATAGGTAGCATTAAACTGGCTTTGTCTCACTTTCCTATTTTTACTCTCATTCCAGAGTTCACAGGGGAACCTTAAAAAATGCAGTGTGTCGAGAGCTAAGCTTACACGGATACTGTTGGCTAGGGCCAGTGAAACGCTGTGGGGTGAGAGGGATGCGAGGGGGATAATGGATCTGTTGCCAGGTGAAGATGAGAAATCCAAGATGGCTCCCATCCTCTAATTAGGACCTGAAAGAGACAGGTTTCAGGCAGTGTCCACAATCTGTCTGCAATGAGCTGGGTTTCAGTCACTTAAAAATGGCTCTCCAAATCTCATTTTATTTGTCACATGCGCCAAATACTTACGAGCCCTTAACCAACAATGGCGTTAAGAAAATATTTACCAAATAAACTGAAGTCAAAAATAAAAAGTAACACAAAATGACAATAACGAGGCTATATACAGGGGGTTCAGGTTAGTTGAGGTAAGGGTAAAGTGACTGCATAGATCCTAAACAGCAAGTAGCAGCAGTGTAAAAACAAAGGAGGGGGGGGGGGGCTGTCAATGTAAATAGTCCAGGTAGCCATTTGTTTAATTGTTCAGTAGTCTTATGGCTTGGGGGTAGAATCTGTTAAGGAGCCTTTTGGACCTAGACTTGGCGCTCCGGTTATCGCTTGCCGTGCGGTAGCAGAGAGAACAGTCTATGACTTGGGTGACTGGAGTCTTTGACAATTTTTTGGGCCTTCCTCTGACCCCACCTGGTATATAAGTCCTGGATGGCAGGAAGCTTAGCCACAGTGATGTACTGGGCCGTACGCACTACCCTCTGTAGCGCCTTACGGTCGGATGCTGAGTAGTTGCCATACCAGGCGGTGATGCAACCGGTCAGGATGCTCTCAATAATGCAGATGTAGAACTTTTAGAGGATTTGGGGACCCATGCCAAATCTTTTCAGTCTCCCGATGGGGAAAAGGTTTTGTCGTGCCCTCTCCACGACTGTCTTGGTGTGTTTGGACCATGATAGTTTGTTGGTGATGTGGATGCCAAAGATCTTGAAACTCTTTACCCGCTCCACTACAGGCCCTCCTTTTCCTGTAGTCCACGATCAGCTCCTTTGTCTTGTTTACATTTGAGGGAGAGGTTGTTGTCCTGGCACCACACGGTCAGGTCTCTGACCTCTCCCCTATAGGCTGTCTCATCGCTGTCGGTGATCAGGCCTACCACTGTTGTGTCATCAGCAAACTTAATGATGGTGTTGGAGTCGTGCTTGGCCACGCAGTCGAAGGGTGAACAGGGAGTACAGGAGGAGACGCACCCCTGAAGGGCCCCCGTGTTGAGGATCAGCGTGGCAGATGTGTTGTTGCCTACCCTTACCACCTGGGAGCGGCCCGTCAGGAAGTCCAGGATCCAGTTGCAGAGGGAGGTGTTTAGTCCCAGGGTCCTTAGCTTAGTGATAAACTTTGTGGGCACTATGGTGTTGAATGCTGAGCTGTAGTCGATGAACAGCATTCTCACATAGGTTTTATTTTTGTCCAGGTAGGAAAGGGCTGTGTGGAGTGTGATTGCATCATCTGTGGATCTGTTGGGGTGATATTCAAATTGGAGTGGGTCTGGTGTTGATGTAAGCCATGACCAGCCTTTCAAAGCACTTCATGGCTACCGAGGGTGGTAGTCATTTAGGCAGGTTACCTTCACTTTCTTGGGCCCAAGGTCAGCTGATAAGGTAAGCAAGGTAAGGTAAGCAGGCAAGCTCAACAAAGCAACAGGTAATGTATTTCAAATGTTTTTGAAATGGTATTCGATGCCAGTGTAACGGATGTGAAATGGCTAGCTAGTTAGCGGGTACGCGCTAATAGCGTTTCAATCGGTTACGTCACTTGCTCTGAGACTTGATGTAGGGTTTCCCCTTGCTCTGCAAGGGCCGCGGCTTTTGTGGAGCGATGGGTAACGACGCTTAGTGGGTGACTGTTGTTGATGTGTGCAGAGGGTCCCTGGGTCGGGGCGAGGGGACGGTCTAAAGTTATACTGTTACACTTTAAAGAGCTGTCCTGGTGTATGTTTCAGCGATACTATGTAAGCATTATGAAGGGTCCAAAATCAGGTGCTTCACCTTTGTGAGCTACATCAACAAAGGATGGGAAAAGTCTCAGTTCCTTGGAGGCTAATGGGATGACTGTAGTAGTGGAGTTGGGCAGGGACATTGTTAAAAGCTCTTGTGTGTTTGGTCCTCTGCAGGTGGATGAGGAGGTGGCGCGCCTGGCGTCCATGCCAGGATGGCGAAGGGACATCATCAAGAAAAAGCTTGATGAAGAGAAGTGAGTGAGAGGTGGTGCTACCCATCCCATTCCTCCAATCAGGAGCTTCCACTGTTACTCCATTATCTCTTCAATGATTTGTCCTCCCTTCTGTCAATTTCTAAGGTTGCTTGTCTGTTTGCCTTGGTTGTTTTTTCTTTTTTTTCTGTCTTTCCCCCCCCCTCAAGTTGGGTGGGTTGATTAAAAAAAGTAATATAGATCCTGAACTATTTAGAGCATATAGCTACCTACTGTATAACCACTATACACATTATTTCCTGTAGTCGTTAAGTAACATTTTGAATGCGATGCATTAATACTGTATTTCCTTAAATTCCCTTTTGTGCCTAACTTCTCCGGGTCGGGCAGGGAGCAAAAAAGGTAAGAAAACATTCTATAAAATGTTCATTTATAATATGCCACAAACTATCATGATCTTGGTTTCCATCAACTTTGCAACATATTTTAAATGCACATATTCTAATATCCACATAACAATATGTGCATTTTCCCACCAGAGGGGTTTCCATCAAACTGAATTGTTGCATACAAAAGGTTGTGTGTATTGCGAAAAAAAAAAAAAAAAATACTTTTGCAGTTAAATTCCAACTTACCGAATAACAATGTGTTATATAGAGAATGTACAATACCATGCACAATATTTTTGGATCAAAATTCAAAGTACATTTCATCTTGATGTTCTGATGCCGTTTGGGCAATTTATAGTATTGCTTTTTTTGTGGAGTATTGCAACTGTTTTTCTGTGTGATTTTTATGTTTTATTTGTGCTTCCCAGACTGTGTTTTTGTCTTTATATATATATATATATATATATATATATATATATATATATATATATATATATATATATATATATATATATATATATATATATATATATATATATATATATACATCTCAAAAAAAAAAAAAGAAAACAAAAAAAACACAATATATAACAAAAACAAACACACTTCTGTGAAATCAAACTGTCCACTTAGGAAGCAACACTGATTGACAATAAATTTCACATGCTGTTGTGCAAATGGAATAGACAAAAGGTGGAAATTATAGGCAATTAGCAAGACACCCCCAATAAAGGAGTGGTTCTGCAGGTGGTGACCACAGACCACTTCTCAGTTCCTATGCTTACATTAACAATCAGCAATCAGCGTTAGGTGACTAACTCATTAATCCTGCTCAGTGTAATACGACACGTTTAAAAGTTAGTTAAATCATCCGTAAGGCAGAAGTCTATTTACCTGGTATCTATTTAGAAATGACACTAATGTATTTTTACCAGGTAGTAACCAGTTATAGGAGGTACCAAAAGTATTCATTGTTACCAGACCAGGGTCAAATACTTGAGCTTTGGTTTGCCTGGTACAATGGAACCAATAGAATAGTCCCAAAAGTTTAAACTCCCAGCTAATTTAAGCCCATCTCAAATATTTACATTTGACTGTGGTGACCTAGCCTAAAATCCAGAATCTGTTTTGTGCTTACATTCCACTCCTTGTACTCCGTGTCATGCCAGACAAGACAAGGAGAGGTGAGCTTAACAGAGTGGAGCCCAGGGTAATAGTGACCTTTTTATTTACTCAACAGGGCCAAACCGAGCGAGCTGTACTGGGCTATTCTGGTAACGCATCACCATAGTTACCATGTAAAAAATAACATATCAGAGACAGCACAGTAGAGTTCGGGTTGGCCCAGAATCAGGCAATTGTTTCTTAATACAAGCTGAAACAGTCACACATTGAATCACACTGACGCCTTGTATTCACCTTCTCTCTTGTTGGTGCACTCAGAAAAGAGGAGGAGCTTGCAAACAAGGCAAAGGAGAGCGAGGAGAAGAACGAGCAGGAACGACTACGGACCATGGGTTACAACGAGAGCAAGTTGGCGCCATGGCAACGGCAGATCATCCTGAAGAAAGGAGACATAGCGAAACAGTAGATAGCGCCTCCCCGTCCAACCCTCTTCCCCTTGAATGTCAACCAACCAACACCCAACCCAACCCTCATCGCACCCCACCCCAACCAGGTTTCCACTAGATAACACAGCCACAAAGTCAGATTCCAGAGCCACAAAGGCTAAATTAGCTACAAAAATGTGCGTTTTGGCCTTAATTTAAGGTTATTAGGGTTAGGTTTAAAATAAACGTTTAATTTGAGAAATTATAGAAATGTGCCCAGTGTCTTCGGGAGTTTAGCCATAATTATGACTTTGTGGCTGTGTTAACTGGTGATGACTCACCAAACAGGACCATGCCACCTCCCAACATACTTTGCAGCTCTGCCATCCTGAAATGGTGTGGCCGCACCAAGGTCCCGTGGACAAAAACTGTACGTATCGCAACGTTAGCGGTGTGTCCGATTCAAAGGACTACATGACCACATTGAATAGATGCTCCTACCCCTTTTTGTCCTGGCAAAACATTTGGCTAAAAACTGTACGTATCCCAACTGTATGAAGACCCTTAGTCTTGAATCATATACACTAGCTTTACTTCACATTATTTAACATGACTGTAGGAATTTCCCACACAATTCCATACACTCGAACAACCTTTCTCAATGTTGATCTGTTGGTCTGTCTTGTTGGGCATTGTCGGAAAAGTTGTCATTGCTATAGGTTCAGCAGTTTTTCATAAATAGAAAAACTGTCCACGATCGGTTTTCTCTGCATTTGATTCACCCACACTTACATTGATAATTGAGCTCTGAAACTAGCCTGTTGTATTCTACTGTAGCTTTGCTTTTAGGATGGAAAATGTCATGGTTAACATAATAAGCAATGGCATTTTGATACTGTATATATCATCTCCATGCATTGCACAAAGACCTATATAGAACCAGACCATTCTACTTAATGATGCTATTTTACATTGAGCCCATCTGAACTTCCAGAGATATTATTGAACCAGATGGGAAATTGATAAAGTCCCTCCTGTACCTGTTATTTTTTCAGTGTACATTAATATCACATGGCTAACTGCAACCATAACAGTCATTTAAAATGGGTTTATTAATATTGTTGTGGATAACGTAATTCAAGTAAAAAATAACACTGAACAAAAATATAAAAGCAACATGTAACAATTTCAACGATGTTACTGAGTTACAGTTCATTTAAGGAAAGCAGTCAATTGAAATGATTACATTAGGTCCTATGGATTTCACATGACTGGGTATACAGATATGCTTCTGTTGGTCACAGATACCTTTTTGTTTTTTTTAAGTAGTGGATCAGAAATGCTGTCCGTATCTGGTGTGACCACCATTTGCCTAATGCATTGTGACACATCTCCTTCACGCTGTTGATTGTGGCCTGTGGAATGCCCCACTCCTCTTCAATGGCTGTGAAGTTACTGGATATTGACGGAAACAAACCGTTGTACACAGCAATCCAGAGCATCTCAAACATGCTCAATGGGTGACATGTCTGGGGAGTATACAGGCCATGGAAGAACTTGGACATTTTCAGCTTCCAGGAATTGTGTATAGATCCTTGCGACATGGGGCCGTGCATTATCATGCTGAAACGTGAGGTGATGGAGGAGGATGAATGGCACGACAATGGGCCTCAGGATCTCGTCACGATATCTCTGTGCATTCATATTGCCATTTATAAAATGCAATTGTGTTCATTGTCCATAGCTTATGCCTGCCAATACCATAACTCCACCGCCACCATGGGGCACTCTGTTCACAACGTTGACATCAGCAAACCGTTCACCCACACGAAGCCATACATGCTGTCTGCCATCTGCCCGGTACAGTTGAAACCGGGATTCATCCAGGAAGAGTACACTTCTCCAGCATGCCAGTGGCCATCGAAGGTGAGCATTTGCCCACTGAAGTCAGTTACAACGTCGAACTGCAGTCAGGTCAAGACCCTGGTGAGGACGACGAGCACGCAGATGAGTTTCCCCAAAATGGTTTCTGACAGTTTGTGTAGAAATTCTTTGATCTTGCAGGTAAAGAAGCCAGATGTGCAGGTCCTGGGCTGGCATGGTTACGTGAGGTCGGTTGGATGTACTGACAAATTCTCTAAAACGATGTTGGAGGAGGATTAGGGTAGAGAATTTAATGCATCTGGCTACAGCTATGGACATTCCTGCAGTCAGCATGCCAATTGCACACTCCCTCAACTTGAGACATTTGTGGCGTTGTGTGACAAAACAGCACATTTTAGAGTGGCCTTTTATTGTCCACAGCACAAGGTGCACCTGTGTAATCAGCTTCTTGATATGTCACACTTGTCAGGTGGATGGATTGTCTTGGCAAAGGAAAATGCTCACTAACAGGGATGTAAATTGTTTTTACATTTAAATTGTTTTTTTATTTAACCTTTATTTAACTAGGAAAACTAGTTAACTTTGTAAACACGTGTGCACAACATTTAAGAGAAACAAGCTTTTTGTGCGTATGGAAAATGTCTGGGATCTTTTATTTCAGCTCATGAAACATGGGACCAACACTACATGTTGCTTTTATATTTTTGTTCAGTTTGAGCATATAACCCTTTTTTACTTTTCAATGAATGTCCTTATTGTGATCATGGTGAATTCTATGTGTCTTATGGATGTCATAATTGACTGTTGTCCAACCAAAAGCACATCTCTTGTTATCCAAGAGGATTGAACACTCCACAATCATGCTAATTAAAAAACACAATATTTAGCAAATCGCTATGAGTTCAACAAGCAAACATGTTTTCTTTTATCGATTGTATAAAATATTAGGAGCACAATCGTAACAGAAGTCTCATCAGCACACTGAATATTGCAAAAGTCCCACAAATACATCAGTGACTCCTGTGTCCTTTATCTGGCTTTCACCAGTGAACCTTGGTATGTAATATTTTATGAGCAGATCCTTTTACTAGAGGAGAGTTCTCTTTCTCTCTCACTTACTATATTTTCAATCCACCTACTGGATTTTATCTAGTTTTTTTTTTGTCAGGGGACCAAACTATAGGTAACTCGGGCATTATCTTTTTTAGAAATGACCATTGACACATTGTTGGTTTCGTAGGATGATGTGCACTAATGTTGTGGCTGGAGTTGTTGGACCTCAGAAATGTGCCAGACGTGTCTGTAAAACATACAGTATATGGGCATCCCCCAATGTCAGAAAATGTGCTACAAGTTTACCTCGTATGTATTGGGTGTACATTTTTGCAAGTGTATCAAACATATGTTACATACATCATATATAATGAAATGCATGGTCCTTGTTGAGAAACTATTTGGAAATATTCAATTCATTGGATGGCATATTGATGTGAAAATGTAAGTATGTAAACGTCATTGCCATTAGAAGATTTTCTATACATTTAATACTGTATATAGTAACCCTCAATACTTTGTTGTTTCATTGTTCCCATATTACAGTTCTCATCCTTGCTTACATAAATTGTTAGTTCATGAATGTAAAACTATTTTCAGATTGACAAATGAAATCTTTGACCTTTGTAAATTGATTTATCTACTACTGCCTTTGTATTTATTATGGATCCCCGGCAGCAGCTACTTATCGGGTCTGGCAAAATTAAGGCAGCTATACAATTTTAAAAACAATACAATGTAATGTGTTAAACAAATCAGTGTTAAAAAAATCTAAATATATTTTATATTTGAGATTCAAATAGCCACCCTTTGACAGCTTTGCACACTTTGCATTCTCTCAACCAGCTTCATGAGGTAGTCACCTGGAATGCATTTAAATTAACAGGTGTGCCTTTTTAAAAGATCATTTGTGAAATTTATTTCCTTCTGAATGCGTTGGAGCTAGCAACAGCTAGTTACGGAACCCAAACCGTCTGCGCGCGTGCGCCATCGTGCGCGAATTTATTTTGTCTTCCCACACCAAAAGCGATCACGACACGCAGGTTAAAATATCAAAACAAACTCTGAACCAATTATATTAATTTGGGGACAGGTTTGAAAAGGATTAAACATTTATGGCCATTTTGCTAGTTAGCTTGCACTTGCTAGCTAATTTGTCCTATTTAGCTAGCTTGCTGTTGCTAGCTAATTTGTCCTGGGATATAAACATTGAGTTATTTTTCCTGAAATGCACAAGGTCCTCTACTCCGCCAATTAATCCACACATAAAATGGCCAACCGAATCGTTTCTAGTCATCTCTCTTCCTTCCAGGCTTTTTCTTCTCTTGACTTTATATTGCGATTGGCAACTTTCATAAATTAGGTGCATTACCGCCACTGACCTCTTTCGTCTTTCAGTCACCCACGTGGGTATAACCAATGAGGAGATGGCACGTGGGTACCTGCTTCTATAAACCAATGAGGAGATGGGAGAGGCAGGACTTGCAGCGCAATCTGCGACAGAAATAGAACTGATTTCTATTTTAGCCCTTGGCAACACAGACGCTCGTTGGCGCACGCAATAATTGAAAAACAGATTTCAAAATTTATTTTGCAACGCTCGCACACGCGAATGGTGTAGTCAGCCTGTTAGCAACGCAGACGCTCGTTGGCACACGCGAGCAGTGTGGGTGCAATAATTGAATAACATAGATTTCTAAATGTATTTTGCAATGCGAGCGAGCGGTGTGGTCAGCCTGTGAGCCTACAATTTCTCTGAAATTCTGCTGGACAATTGCCGAACAACTGGACGTTATGTCACACTAAGTTGTTTGCAAGAGAATCTTTCTTCGAGTTGGACAGGTACAGTACTTTTATGAATAGTTTTTAATTACGTTTTGTTAAGAGGGAATAACACAGCAGTCGTCGACCGTGGGGCGCTACACTCACATCCCTTTCTAATCGATTTAATGGTGGAGTTTTCAGCGTGGGTATATGCAATTATTTTGTTTAGAGGTGGCACCACTGGTTCAAAAGTGTTGTTGCAAAATTCATACATGTATTTTCTGGGGCCTCATTTATAAACCTTGCATAAATTTTACACAATTTCTGCCTGCGCCATTTCTGAAAGTCTGCCCACGCCATACAAGCGCAAGTTTCCTGTTATAAAAATCAGACCTTGTCATAAAACTGCGTGAAGGAGCATTAGAACTCTGCCTGAAAAACACCTTCCATTCACTTTTTATGGTGACAATAACGCCCTTATTTGCTATCTAATGTGGAACTATTGGCATTAGGCCAAGGCATGCAGAACACCAATTGTTGTTTAATATTTAGTTTATCAATAGATTATTGGGTGTCTATACCCTGGTTTGGTATAGGCTCAGATTAAAAATGCAATTATGTCACGCGCCTATCTCACACCAATACTGTAGCATACCCATACTGTCAAACATTTCACATAAACTACCGGTCTACTTTGTTGGCAGGATGTTTAAATCTTACGCAGTAATTTAGGCTGTATCTGGAAAAGGACCATAGCTGCAGGAAGTACGGGGTGCTGCAGCCGCCTCTGATAAATCAGAATAAGCTTTTTTTTAAGGTTCATCCATATATTTATTTACAAAGCTAGGAGACTGAATTTCAATATCCACCCTCCAGGAAGACAATCTGTTCCTGTATTTATTGAGTATTTGTGCCGCCATAGAAACGGCCCCTCAACACATATTGATCTCCAATATAGGCAATGAAAGCCAAGGATCTGGTATCATGTACCACCTCACAATGCCAAATATGGAAAAGATACAACCAAGAGCAGCACAGTCTAAACTAGCAACGGTCACAGCAAATTACCATTCTTATTTCATCAATACTATCAAGTGCAAGTATATTAAGGTTATAATATTGTGGAGAACAATCTAATGAATAATTATATCAGTGGAGGCTCTTCAGAAGAGGAAGGGGAGGACCATCCTCAGTGAATTTCAGAAAAAATCTAAATAGTGAAACATTAAAGGTATCCTTAGTTTTATCTAAAAAAAGGTTAAATATATTCACGTCACCAACGAATGTATTAAAATACACAGTTTTGCCGTGAAGGTCTACAGTAACCTCAACAGCACTCGATAAGGTAGCACACCATGGTGTAGCTTCCGTCCTCCTCTGGGTACATTGACTTCAATACAAAAGGTAGGAGGCTCATGGTTCTCACCCCCTTACATAGACTTACACAGTAATTATGACAATTTACGGAGGACATCCTCCAACCGATCAGAACTCTTGCAGCATGAACTGACATGCTCATAAAAAAATGTATCTGTCAGTTATTGTATGGCTCCTTTGGGAATATGAACTAGAGGTTGACCGATTAATCGGGATTGGCCGATTTAATTAGGATCGATTTCACATTTTCAATCGGTAATCTGCATTTTTGGACACAGATTATGGCCGATTATATTGCACTCCATGAGGAGACTGCGTGGCAGGCTGACTACTTGTTATGCGAGTGCAGCAAGGAGCCAAGGTAAGGTGCTAGCTAGCATTAAACTTATCTTATAAAAAAGACTCAATCTTAACATAATCACTAGTTAACTACACATGGTTGATGATATTACTAGTTTATCTAGCTTGTCCTGCATTGCATATATTTTATTTTATTCACCTTTATTTAGGTAGGAAAGTTGAGAACAAGTTCTCATATACAATTGTGATCTGGCCAAGATAAAACAAAGCAGTTCGACACATACAACAACACAGAGTTACACATGGAGTAAAACAAACATACAGTAGAAAAAAAAGTCCATATACAATGGGAGCAAATGAGGTGAGATAAGGGAGGTAAAGGCAAAAAATGGCCATGGTGGCGAGGTAAATACAATATAGCAAGTAAAACACTTAAAACACTGGAATGGTAGATTTGCAGTGGAAGAATGTGCAAAGTAGAAATATAAATAATGGGGTGCAAAGGAGCAAAATAAATAAATACAGTAGGGGAAGAGGTAGTTGTTTGGGCTAAATTATAGATGGGCTATGTACAGGTGCAGTAATCTGTGAGTTTAAAGCTAGTGAGTGAGATAAGGGTTTCCAGTTTCAGAGATTTTTGTAGTTTGTTCCAGTCATTGGCAGCAGAGAACTGGAAGGAGAGGCGGCCAAAGKAGGAATTGGCTTTGTGGGTGACAAGTGAGATATACCTGCTGGAACGCGTGCTACGGGTGGGTGCAGCTATGGTGACCAGCGAGCAGAGATAAGGCGGGACTTTACCTAGCAGGGTCTTGTAGATGACCTGGAGCCAGTGGGTTTGGCGACAAGTATGAAGCGAGGGCCAGCCAACGAGAGCGTACAGGTCACAGTGGTGGGTAGTATATGGGGCTTTGGTAACAAAACGGATGGCACTGTGATAGACTGCATCCAATTTGTTGAGTAGGGTGTTGGAGGCTATTTTGTAAATGACAACGCCGAAGTCGAGGATCGGTAAGATGGTCAGTTTTACAAGGGTATGTTTGGCAGCATGAGTGAAGGATGCTTTGTTGCGAAATAGGAAGCCAATTCTAGATTTAACTTTGGATTGGAGATGTTTTATGTGAGTCTGGAAGGAGAGTTTACAGTCTAACCAGACACCTAGGTATTTGTAGTCGTCCACATATTCTAAGTCAGAACTGTCCAGTGTAGTGATGCTGGATGGGCGGGCAGGTGCAGGCAGCGATCAGTTGAAGAGCATTCATTTAGTTTTACTTGTATTTAAGAGCAGTTGGAGGCCACGGAAGGAGAGTTGTATGGCATTGCAGCTCGTCTGGAGTGTTCTTAACACAGTGTCCAAAGAAGGGCCAGAAGTATACAGAATGGTGTTGTCTGCGTAGAGGTGGATCAGAGACTCACCAGCAGCAAGAGCGGGGGTGCCACAGGGTTCATTGATATGAGAAGAGAGTCGGCCCAAGAATTGAACCCTGTGGCACCCCCATAGAGACTGCCAGAGGCCCGGACAACAGGTTGCTAGAGATGCGACCCAGTCGTTTGTTCGATTAGTTCGATATTTATGGTCGTTAGTTCTTTATGTTCCGTTGCCGTTGATCTTTCAACGGGGGGGGACTGCCTCCTCTGGGACTCTTTATTGGGAGTCAGAACACACTTATCTAAATAGTAAAGTCCACCTGGGATGCTCTCTATGCTAATACAGCCACACCATTCGTTGTCCGCCTTAGTCCATCCACTCCCACTGGCTAACCTTATGTCAACAGCAATATCTCCCTTCTCAAAAGTTTCAGAAGCACCTAGATGCGTATTAAACTAGATTTATCAGTGGTATCTTCTACTCTGTAAGGTGAATGCTTAAAGTTACAGCTTATTAACTGCTCCTCCATATATTTTGTTGGATTAAAGTTTCCAGTTAAGTGTCCTTTGGGGGCAACATCCATTGTCATGGACAGGCATGGCACTCGATTGTGTTTGAATGGGACATGGTCCATTCAAAATGGTCCTTAGATCTAACTGATACGTAGTAAAAGATGTCTTAATATTCAGTTCCCACAAGTTGGGAACACAGTAGTAGACGTCAATGAAATGGAAAGTGTCCTTCAAAGTACAGTTTCACCATTCGGCGACCTTTGGTTTCCAAACAAGTGGCCTTTGCGTATTCACCATATTATTATCTCATTTTGGTCACCTCCCTGACCAAAGCCCTTATCCCTTGGTTGCTCAGTTTGGCCGGGAGGCCAGCTCTAGGAAGAGTCTTGGTGGTTCCAAACTTCTTCCATTGAAGAATGATGGAGGCCACTGTGTTCATGGGGACCTTCAATGCTGTAGATTTTTTTTGGTACCCTTCCCCAGATCTGTGCCTCGACACAATCCTGTCTCGGAGCTCTAATCGAATCAAATCAAACTTAATTTGTCACATGCGCCGAATACAACAGGTGTAGACCTTACAGTGAAATGCTTACTTACAAGCCCTTAACCAACAATGCTTTAAAATTAAAATAAGTGTTAAGTAGAAAATAGAAAATAAAAGTAACAAATAATTAAACAGCAGCAGTAAAATAACAAGCAAGGCTATATACAGTGGGTACTGGTACAGAGTCAATGTGCGGGGGCACCGGTTAGTTGAGGTAATATGTACATGTAGGTAGAGTTACAGTGACTATACATAGATTATAAACAGAGTAGCAGCAGCGTAAGAGAGGGGTCTGGGTAGCCCTTAATTAGCTGTTCAGGAGTCTTATGGCTTGGGTGTAAAAGCTGTTAGCTTTTGGACCTCGACTTGGCGCTTCGGTACCACTTGCCGTGTGGTAGCATAGAGAACAGTCTATGACTAGGGTGGCTTGAGTCTTTGACAATTTTTAGGGCCTTCCTCTGACACTGCTGACTCTGCGTCTCTGCACCCAGAGCCCTTAATTGTGATCGAACAGCCTCCGGTCCACGTTTGTCGTTCCCAGCCACCAAGTCCTTAATCTTTTCATCCAGAGCCATGTCTGACATGTCAGAATATAACAGGTCATGTGACAGATTGAAGTGTCTGGAACAAAAAGTAACAATGGACAGGGATGAGGTAATGCATATCATCATAGTCATTTTAAAGTCCTGTCTTGATTGTAGTCATTCTAAATTGTTTGATTGGTAAGAAACTGGAAACCATGCATCTAAAGTCTGTAGTTTATAGCATTACTCCCAAGAACAACTGGAAACCATCATTAGTCTCTGTAGTTTATAGCATTATCCCAATAATATAACTGGAAACCATGATCTAGTCCTGTAGTTTATAGCATTACTCCCAAGAACAACTGAAACCATGCATCTAAAGTCTGTACTTTATAGCTTTATTCCAAGAACAACGGGAAACCATGCATCTAAAGTCTGTAGTTTATAGCATTACTCCAAGAACAACCGGAGAACCATTTCCATCATAAAGTCTGTAGTTTATAGCATTACTTCACGAACAACTGGAAACCATGCATCTAAAGTCTGTAGTTTATAGGCATTACTCCAGAACAACTGGAAACCATGCATCTAAAGTCCTCATTGTATTTCATAGCATACTCCAGAAAAAACACTGGGACAACCATGCATCTAGTCCTGCTAGTTTATAGCTATCAAACCCCTGCACCCACGCCTTCCAGCGTATCTGGCCGCCCCTCGCACTCCCACACACTCGCCCCTCTGCTTTGCTCCGTTCCCTCTGGACTATCGCACCATTCGGACATGCTATAAGTCCTGTGTTTTAATAGCATTTACTCCCAAGTAACGAACTGGAAACCATCGCATCTACAAGTCCTGTGTAGTTGTATTAGCATTACGCTTCCAAGAACAACTGGAAACCATCATCTAAAGTCTGAGTTTATAGCATTACTCCCAAGAACAACTGGAAACCATGCATCTAAAGTCTGTAGTTTATAGCATTACTCCAAGAACAACTGGAAACCGATGCAGCATCTTAAAGTCTGTAGTTTATATCATTACTTCCAAGAACAACTGGAAACCATGCATCTAAGTCTGTAGTTTATAGCATTACTCCAGAACACTGGAAACCATGCATCTAAGTCTGTAGTTTATGCATCTCCAAGAACAACTGGAAACCATGCATCTAAAGTCTGTAGTTTATAGCATTACTCCCAAGAACAACTTGGAAAACCATGCTTTCTCAGTCTGTAGTTTATAGCATTACTCCCAAGAACAACTACCTCTCGACGATGTTTGACTGTCGATCAGGACACGTAGAATATCTGCCTCTGAGACACAAAAACAAACTGAAAGCACGAGGACATTAGAAAACCTCATTTGCTCTTGAGTGATGGCATAGACAGGTGCACCTCTTAGGCTCCTCTCCAAGGTCGAGGAGCCCGTCGTTAAACGCGACAAATAATAACAAGCAACAGTGTTTAGGCTACTTAAGTGTATTGTGACAAAGCACAGCCCCGCGCCCCTCAATTCCAAAAACACTTAAACATTATAGATAAACTGTCAAATATTGTAGGCCAAGTAATGTTTTTATGATATTGGATTTAAGCCAAGACATAATAGAAATTGTGACAAGAAACGTAAGTAGACTGGGCAGGCAGGAGAGATTGGAAGAGTGAAAAAAACAACAGTACACCCACCACACCCAACACTTGGTCAGACTCCCTCATACAGTAACCCAACCACACCACAAACACTTGGTCAGCCTCCCTACAGTAACACCAACCACACCCAACCTTGGTCAGCCTCCCCCTAACAGTAAACCCCAACCACACCCAGCGAAACAATTGGTCCCGCCTCCCTACAGTAAACCCAGAACCACACCCAAACATTTTGGTGTCAGCCTTCCCACCTACAGGTAAACCCAAACCACACCAGAACATTTGGTTCAGCACTCCCACCATACAGCTTAAACCTAACCACACCAACAAATTGGTCAGCGCCTCCCCCTTACAGTAAACCCAACCCACCCAACATTTCTATCAGCCTCCCCCTACAGTTAGAACTCAACCACACCTAACATTTATCAGCCTCCCTACAGCTAAACCCAACCACACCCAACATTGGTTCAGCTCTCCCCCTTACAGTAACCAACCACAACCAACACTTGGTCAGCCTCCCCCTACAGTAAACCCAACCACACCCAACATTGGTCAGCCTCCCCCTACAGTAAATCCAACCACACCCAACATTTATCAGCCTCCCCCTACAGTAAACCCAACCACACCTAACATTTATCAGCCTCCCCCTACAGTAAACCCAACCACACCCAACATTGGTCAGCCTCCCCCTAGCCCACTCAAGGCTCCTCTGTATGGTCTCCATTCTACAAGATGACAGTTTGGTGAAAATAGACACCATAGATGGGACTGCGATTCCTGTTCAAACAGTGCCATAGTACTAACGTTAACGTTCCTGGTTCATGTCTGAAATTGTTCATTTCTACATCATAGGCTTAGGTGAAATATTAATTATTCAAAAGTAATATCTGTGCTGTTGGAAAGCTGATATGTTGATATTAGCAAAGTTTTTACATGGTTGTCAGCGGTCAAATGAGCATTGTGAGCTTTGTAAATGTTTTCATGCCAATCGCGAGCTAGTGCGGCTACAGCTAGGTAGCATTGAAATGATTTATTTGGCCTAAAAATACAAAAACATGTTTGACGTCAGTACTCCTCGATAATAAGTCACCTTTATGTAACTAGCAGGGCTGTAAAAATATTAGACGGCGCCCTTCACTGTGGCTTTGGCCGGGGTAGGCGGCTAAGGAACGTTATAAAGCGAACTAGTAACTCATTTAGCAATCCAGTCATTTACATACCAGCATTCATTACAACAAAATATATATACTACATATACTAGCTAAACATAAAATACTCCCTTGGCCTAATCAGACTTACAATATTTGCGACACATAGGCCTAAATTACTTGCACTGCTGTCTCTGTCTGAGCCTCCAACATAGCCATACATAGATCCATCCTCTGTGTCAGCTAGCAGATCAACTTTATGATTAAGTAATAATAGTATTTAAAAAGAATCAACCTTGTTAACGTGGACTGAAGGGCATCAAGTCCAGGATTATCGGCGAGCAGAAGCAGAGTGCAGCCATTTAGGGTCTGTTTGCAGCGGATATGGAAGTTCCTTCTCGCCATCTTCAATTGTGATGTTGTTGCATCAAACTGACTGTACACAGATTAAATTAAAGGAGGAGCTAGGGGAATTAGCATATTAAAGAACGCATTCAGTTAGTGTGTGTAGGTGTATATTTAGCAGCTGTGGGCGTTAATTTGATGTGTGCAGGACCGCTTACAGCCGTTTATTTAGCATGTTAATTTAACGCCTGCACCTGCTTACTTTACACACGTAGCATTAAAAAGATTGCTTTAAGACCCAAACGGCGTTCCAGGTAGCTACGTCGAATAACGATGTATTAATCTCCATGTCTGTTGACACAAACTCCGTACATGTCTGTGTGTTGCAGCTCGAGAATCGGGATGTTAGATTTACTCAGTGGATTTATTTTTTATTAAAATGTAAAAATTAAATCAGGCCCTATTCATTTCTGCGTATCTTTAACTCGGATCTTGTACATGGACAGAGAATTGCGTAGTTGGTACGTCTGGGATTATTAGATGCAATCTACCTTGATTGCAGTGAAGCATGATATTGTCCATCTTTGGCTATTTAGATAACATAAATCAGTATCTCTCAGTTTCCAAGCTTTTCTGAACTGCAGCACACCTGGATCTGATAAACATTTTATTTCATACAGCATTTGAGCTAAATTTATGTATAAATGGATGGTTCGGATTACAGGATGCCATGGTCATATTTTTCCATATTCTGTTCGTTAGTTGTTCAGATTCTCTTAGATAAAAAGGTAATGGCTAGCTCAGAATGAGCATTCCAAAAGTTGTGTACATAGTTGAGATTAGTTCTTTCTGGAACACAGGTGGAACCCCATGTTAATATTATTATAATTTCTATAGCACATTTTCATGTCAGTTATGCCTTCCCCATCAACACTTATGTTATGGGCCAAATGGATCATGCGAATGACAAATAAAAGAATATTCAAACGTAAACATTTTCTTAACTACAATTTTATACCCAACCAATAAGTCCCTCTGTCAATCAGTGAACGAATGGTATTTCTGTAGTTATTTGAACAGTTTATTGCCGTGGGTCTTGGGGTAAAAGAACACATTGTAATACATCAGCCAATTTATGTCAATACCACGGTGATTGCATTTAGCAGGCAAAACAAAAAACAGTTGAGTCGCCAGTTCTTCTTTGACTTTTATTTGAGCTTGCATTTTGTTTGAATACATAAAAAGTTTTTAAAAATGTCAAACTGACCAGATATCAAATTACTTTTCTTTTAAAAACCATTGTGTAAAAACTTAGGACCGATTTAGAAAAAAAACGTCTTCCGTTTCCCCATAACTTTTTTTTTTATATATATAGCTGTCACTTAAAAATAATGGAACAAAACAGGTCTGCATAGATTCTGCAGGCAAATCGGTGGTAATCTGGTCAAATGCATGGTACAAGCTTAAGACGATCGTCAAGTCAAATCTGTTTCTTATTGCTCAGATCTTTGATGTTTCTTCTTGATGACATCACTGTAGAGAGGAAAAGAGAGATTGTTAGAGAAGATACATTGACAGGTCAAATCCCTTTACTGTATCAGTCAACTCAGACTGTGCAGCAGCATCAAGACAGACAGGAGGACCAACAGACAATGGCAGGAGGCCTGCAGTCAGTCAGGCAGACAGTTTGCTTGATCAAATCCATGGCATCGCCCCTGCCTTGGGTAATGAGCGCAGCGTCAATGGAAAGTGCAGACCGATGCTGGCTTTAGAACTCAAGAGTGAACTGGCCCGAGACACTACACCAAGGCCTACTGCCATCTGATGGACTTTTCCCACTGATATGTTGTAAATTGGGGGTCTCAAACTGGGGGCATGCGGGCCAGATGCGTCCTGCAAGCAGATTTAATGCGGCCCGTGGTCGAAAATGTAGATTGTATATTGAGAAGTGCTGTGAATGACTACAGCTAATCAACTGATCATACAATGCATACTGAGGACTCAACCAAACCCTATTTAACCAGGTTTCTGGGATAAGTTATAATTTGGCCAAATTCCGAGATTTGTTTTATACATTAACCATGAATAAACCAGCACAGTCCACTATGAACAAAAACTAAGCTTGACTCTATGGAAATTCAATCCAGCATGTTTTCTAACAAGGAAACAAATAATTGTTTACCCATATCCCAGAAATCAGGTATGCAGATTTGATTAGAGCACCAAGTAGCGATATTTGTGTGTGTTGGGACTCACCCGGACGATGGTAGAGATGGTATGCCGGTAGTTTCTACTCAGCCCCGCCCTGCTCGGCTGCGGGAGCGGACGTTTCCTCAAGGGATGGTTCGCCGTCGGCCTTGGCCTCCTTTCCATCCTGGGGCTTGCCACCGGTCTGTGGGCGTCTGCGGCGGTAGTTGAAGTTTCGGCGGTAGCGGCGCTGGCGGGGCTCCTGGTTCTCGCCGTCACCACCCTGGTTCTCCTTGTTTTCCCCCTCGCCGTCCCGTACCGGTCTGGGACGGGGTGGACCACCACCTCTGCTGTAGGACCGGACACACACTTTAACACCTGACAAATCTTAAAACAGCCCCTAGCACCCATACAACTTCAAACTATGAGAGTGAATTCCATTTAAAAAACTCTTACTGAAATCCCAACTCGGAAACATTGAGTCAAATTTCAGATGATTACCTAAATTGAAATTGACCCAAACCCCAGGGTTTGCAGATTTGATGGAATTGGAGGTGTCCAAAAGCAATTATGGGGATTTGATCCACCCAGCCTTCTAATGGGCTTAGGGGTGGTTGTGCATTACATGGCTGCAAGGACACATGGCCCAAACATCTTGTGCACGATGTGTGTGTAATATGTGCCATGTACAGTATGCAATGTGCTGCCTTGTCCTTATATTTCATGAATGGGCTTCTGTCAATTCTGCCATATACTCAAACAAGCTAAGAATTGACCATGGCCTAACAGTGCCACCATGTGTTTGAGCTTATAAAACAACTTATGACACTCCTGTCATGTGTATGAACCTGTGTCTGTGCCCTCAACTACTTCTGATCAAGTACCAATTTAAATACCATGCCCCCATACAAGCGCATCGGTGCATACCAGGAGAGAGTAAAAGCAGTGCCATAACAGCCAAAATGGGAACAGGAATAACCTGAAAAAGTAATGGGCCATGTACAGGGTGGTTAAGGGGGCATGAGAGTAGACGTTAACTATGCATATGCTGAGATCAGAGGTATTTATGCTGTCCATTATTATTGTCAGAAGAAAGAAAAACTCATCACTTCAACAGCATTGATATTCATAGATTGTTTAGTTCAGGAATGATTCAAGATAATAGTCCATAGATAGTTTGACCAATTTGCCACATTTCACACATTTCATAATACTTCTACTAATAAAAACAATCAGGACTAAAGACACATGAAGTCGTTGTCATTTCTGAAGGAGTACCCATAGAGTACATTTAAATGCAAAGTAAAATAAACTTTTGGAAAGCAGTTGCCATTCAATGTTAGGCTGCAATAAGGGGAACATGCAGTCAGTAAACTGCCCAATGGTAACGTCGCAGATAAATAGATTCCGAATCACGTACCTTTGTGACAAATTCACCTAACCTTTAGTTGACAGGCAAATTAGATATGGCTTTCTGCTGTTATATAACCCCTTTTTGCAGCCTTGTGTCAATGAACTCAACACGCAAACCTTGGTCTGAACCTTGGTCGGAAGCCTCTGTAGTAGTTCTGCCTCATTGGTTTGTTGCCCTGGTCTGGACCTCCCTGGTTCTCGTCACCTTCTCCACCCTAAAAACAAACAGGAGTTAGTCACACACATTCAATCACTGACTCAATACCCGAGATCCAGGTCTGAAACTCACCTTTTGGATAGAACGAGTCTTGAAAAACAGGAAAAGATATACTTTGACGAAGGTCAAGTGACTGAAAGTTTAGTTACTATTAAAATAAAACTAAAATAAATGCACAGCTGTGCAGACACTTTTTCCTGTTTTGCATTTTACCTTCAGTAATTACCAGCCACTGATTCAGTGAGGAAATCAGTGACTGGTTTCTTCAAAATTAGTATTTGTCTGTTTGCAGCCAACTTCAGGTGCGGCCAGTATATTATATGAACTTAAGTGTTTTCCACTAGCGCCGACTACTCATTTTACAGCCGGACACTTTCCCCACTTAAATTAACAAGGCTACTAATTAGCTAGTCCTAAAATAATTCTGCTGAGCCCTCTTCCGTTAGAATGAACAATATTCATCTTCTAGCGATCTATTGATAGGACAGGCGCAAGTCAGTCACAAAGTCAGCGATGACCGGGAAACAGTGCTGGTTTGACAGTCTGCTGTCCGCCCCACCTCTCATTACCTGGGTGTGTTGTGTGCGCTGTGGTTGCAGCCACATTTCTTTACACGGAGGGTGAGAGCATGAATTTGCACATCCCATATGTGGTAACGATGAGTCGAAATCCAATTAGCCTATTGTTTTCTGGCACATTCATATCCTTTCGCGTGCAGGGTCCGACATTAAAGATGACCCAGGAAGAGTAAAAACATGTGCCGGCCCAATGGATCTTGTCGGCAACTTTTCAGCGCATTTTTGCATTCCAGTTCAACATTTACCTGCAAAAATGGCTTAACCCTGGGGGACAAGCCACTCCGGACCACAGACCAGGAGAGCCTAGCTGGCTTCTTTTTCAATTTGGCTGGCTACTCCATGTGATTGAGGAAAACATCGCTAAATATAGATTGAAGCACTGCGTGTGTTGCAATCAGCAGTAGGTGTAACATCTTGGGTTTGTGTGAAAGTTTGATTGATAGACCTATTTTGGTCAACCCGAGGTTTGATTTTGGTCTGTTGACCAGTGGTTTGGAGCCAACTTTAAGTACGGTCAATATATAGACCTCTATGTAGACCTATTTTGGTCAACCTGTCTTGGTCTGTTGACCAATACACGTGAGGTTTTGATTTGTCCGGCCATAACCAATTGTGGCGCGCATGTTTGACGAGAGTGTGTATGACATCACTGGAACAGGGCCGGACTGCTTCAGGAGTGCCTGTGACAGCGTACCTCAGTCATCTCTCCGCGAGGTGCGTTGGTGTACGGGGGCCGACGGCCGTAGCGTCTACGTACAAGGTATGGGGGGTATCGCCGTCTCTCAGGGAAGGAGGGCCTGCGCTGCTGGGTCTGCATCTCTCCCTCTGGGGCGCTCTCGGCGCCCTCACGGCTCTTGCGGGGGGGCCGCTCTCCTTCGCCCTCACCGTCGCTGTCTGGGTATTCGCCGTCACGGGCTGGGCCCCTCCTGCGGGGGTACCGCCTATAGCGGTTCCGGTCAGCGGCATACTTGCTCCCCTGGACTGGGACACCCGCTGGGCCGGTGACATTGGCTGCCTCTGCTCCCTGGGAAGAGATACATACATAACCACTGGGGTGCACACTACCCTTCTGAAGTATGAAGTTGGTTTTAGCTGTGTATCGTTGCATGATATTGTGTTGACTGGTCAAAACCAAAATTGGGCACATTAGAATCACCGATAATCATAACATTGAGGCACATGAAGTTAAAGTCTAGATTTGATTGCCTTAAATATGGCTAAACATATTAAACAAGTCGTATGAAATAATTTGTGAGCCTGGAAGAGTGGTGCCAATTGATATGACAGCTAACAATAAAGCTCTCTGTTGTGTAAATAAAAGTTGTAACTACCTTCTCCCCTTCAACCACATCAAACTCCACAATTTCTCCATCTCCAACACTGCGAAGGTATTTCCTTGGGTTGTTTTTCTTTATGGCAGTCTAAAAATAATAAGAAGAAAGAAAGTATAAAACATTTCATTACAAACTTGTCTTTGTGGTGCCAACTACAATCCAATTGTGATAACTGGAAAAGGTTCCATGTTGGGCAATAAATGACTCGACCATTGGAGAACTGGAGTTTTTACCTGGTGGACAAAGACGTCATCTTTCGTGTCATTCCTTGTGGGTGATGGGAGAAAAAGGTGTAGTTAAATATAGGACAATAAAACCCATTGGATTAAAAATGTCTATTGTAACATTGAGGCTAACAGATTTGAACAGAACTGGCTTAATTGTGCATTCATTGAGTCTTTACACAACAAGAGCATGCCGTGGACAGCCAAATACACTTCCCAGCTTTGTAAGCAAATCCAAGCCGTATTAGGATTCGGAATGTTCCCTCACAAACACACTCATCATATTAGTGTCTTTAGGAGACGCCCGGGAGAGAGGGGCAACTTGCCTGTTGATGAAACCGTAGCCATTTCTGACGTTGAACCATTTGACTGTACCCAAGACCTTAGTTGCTGAAAAAGAAAAATATGTACACACAATTTAGGTGTGATTCACTTGTTTTTATCCCCTATATTTTTTTTGCATTCAAATTAACAAGGTGGCACCCCCCAAAAAATCTACATGCACATGAGCAGTTTCTCATTTACATATTGCACATCAAAGGGGGGAAATTGTGAAGTGCACTTCAAGTGGGTAATCTAACGGCAAGACTGATAAAGACCACAGACAAGGACCAGAGAAGATACTAGGGAAGCAAGCTATAATTAACCCCAACCGTTGGGCTTTTTATAGATTCTGATGCTAAACCCTTGGTGTTTGCTTCCACCTGCCATGGCATGGTCCAATGCATATCACCATTACAGTGGCGCAACTTTCACTGGGGACAGGGTGGTCATGACCCCCATCCTGAAATTTAATTTTGTCCCTCCCAGTTTTATCATTGCACTGTGATACAACAACAAAAAACGGCAGCAGTGTGCTTGAGGACCACGCGGACACCTCAGAGCGGCCGAGTAGGCTGTTGGGAGGTTAGCCGGCTGGATTTAGGACCTGTCCGAGCGGGCTAATAGGCTGTTTGAAGACAAAGCTTCGGAAAGACTGTTCAAGTCTTTGGTGCAGGCCAGCCAGAGGCAGCTGCTGTCAGTGCATGTGTTGCACTCTTTCGCCTAATTGTAAAAGCAGAGCAGAAACTGGCCACTCTTTAGTTGACTGATGTAGCTGGCAAGGTAACTGCTGTTTAACTAAACAGAAGAAAAAAGGTGTTTATTCCCAGAGCTGAGCTGGTAGTGTAACAGATGTAACATTGGCTAATGTTTCATCTCGACTGAGGTGAATGAATTAGCTAGCTAGTAGCTACCACAACCAGCTCTAGCTATTGGTCAGATGGATATCAATTTGCAGTGGCTATTATTACTAACAGCTTTTTGTATGAAATGTTTTGTAGCCTTTGTTTTGTCCCATTTCAACAGAAGTAAATGAACTTGGCTTGCTTTCGCCAGTTGATGTACCATTCGAGTTGGCTAGCGTTAGCTATTTGTTTTGCTTCAATCACACCAGACCTGAATCAAAGGATGAAATCAGCGGCCAAACTATTGAAGGTCAATGGTTTGACGTTTTCAGTGCAATGTGAATTATAATTAGAGTCGGTATAGCATTGTAACGTGAAACATCAGTCAGTTTCGCTAACTAATTCCCTATTTTTCACACTGACAGTAATAAACAGCTCTACAGGCTTTACGGTCATTGTACAGTCAGTACACAACATTATGCTCATCAAGTCTTAACAGGATCAGATGGTGACAGGTGTCCCAGCAGGGTCAGACAGCCAGGGAAGACCAGTCTACAGAGCGCAGGTTGATGGGTAGACCTACAGTATCTACAGGACAGCAGTTTAAAGAAACAGTCTGGGATCTGGGAATAACGGTAATTTCAATTATTGAACAATTGATTCTATTCTTGGTTAATATAATGTATAAATGGACACCAAGGTCATTCTTTGTCATCCCTCATCTTAGGAGGATCAGATGGTGACAGTGGTCTCAGCAGGGTCAAGCATCCAGGAAAGACCAGTCTGACAGAGCAGAGGTAAGTTTTTGCAGATAAAACACTATTCTCTCTGTGCAGTAAGCACTGGACAAGCCAGATGCTTCAAAGATTGAAACTATTTTAAGGGAGGAAAACCTGGTAGAAGCTGTTGATGATGAATGGATACATATGTTTGAATGCAAAGTCATGTTCATATAATCTCAGACAAATTGCTGCCGTGTAAAACCACATGCCAGCGAAACATTAACATGGAATCAAAAGTCAGTCCTCTGCTGTAGGTAAATTAACAAAAGGGGACACATTTGCATAGGTTATGGTCTTGTGAAGGCTGCCTGAATTCTGGCAAAGAGTGTGTTCTTTTATCTCAGCATGTCTACAGATTCTCCCTTCTCCCTGTTTTTGTTTGCTTGGAAATGTTGATACTGGAGACTTATCAAAAGAAACTATAACCATTAATTGGAAGGTTGGTTATCTTTCAACAATGTCACAAAGGATGGATGAAATGTCAATTTAGGTATCACTATATTTGATTACAAGATTAAGGATATATTTGGCAACTTTCATAAAGTCTGGATGCCTTACATGGAATACAGTATGACAAAAGTATATTGAAAACATGCCCACGCCAGGGGAGATATCTATTTAGGCAATCTCTAGCTGCTGGGCTGCTCAGTCCTGGCCCTGGGGGCTGCTGTCCTGTGGGTTGTCACTCTGGCCTTGGCCTAACCCACCTGAAACCAATAATAAATGTTTCACTAAGATCCTAAAGCAGAGTGGGGGGAGCTGCAGGGTGGTGGACCCCTAGGGACAGGACGACCCAGCTCTACAGTGTGCAAGTAAAAATGCCTCTACAGTGTACTATTAGAGATTCATTATATGGAGGATGTGGTGTTTGTGTGTAAATATGTTATTTTTAGTTTTTATTACTTGTTTCCTAACCTTACTTTTAGGAAGGCATTTTTTTTTTTTTAAGATGGGAAGGAAATTGATAGGAGAGTTGTGTTGTTATTGACTAGACTGGTGGGGGTCAGGTATGCAGGTGGCTGGCTAAAACTAAAGTTGCACCCCTGCATCATTAGCTCCAAAAACGCCCATCCTACGTGTTATGAGACCAGAACATATCGGTACTAGCCTAGACATTCAATGTGGCCTACCAGCATTTAACCAAACTGATCAGAACGAGTGCCTGCCCTGGAGGTAGCATAGCTAGCTAATGTCATGTGTAAGCTGGACTGCTAATTATTTTCCGAGCGGAACTATCTGAGCATCATTTATGAATACTAGGTAACTAGCTAGACAACCATTTACCCAGTTCAAAAGAGCAAGTCTTGAATATTCGCACGTGGCGTCGCGCCTTATGATGATAGCTTGCTACTTTGCTAGCTAACGTTAGCATATTATATTTGGTCTCAACCGTGTGGTTGGACATGAGCCAGGATGTCGTTCATAACGTCAAATTAATACTCATGTGCACAGAGGTAGAAATAGAGTGCTGGGTACGGTTTCATGCTTAATAAAAGTACAATTGTCAGCCAAAGCGGGACAAAAGAAATTCGTAGAATCCGAATACCAAGGCGGACATTTTGGGGGCCCCTATAACGTTAGCTATCACCTCGACCGAACGGAACGCTATCTAGCTTACTAGCTTAGCCATCTGCAATTTTACACGAAATAATAATTTGGGGGCTATGCTTTTTCATCATACACTTGGTTATATAGTTATCTAACGTTAGCAATGTATTAGCGAGCTTGTTAGCATGATCGCCTAGCAAGCGAGTTAATTAGTATGTGCATAGCTGCGAACAAAGGGATACGAATGCAATCGAGCCTCTGCAGTGCAGTCAATCATGGGCCTCAATGAATTGTTTGTTACAAAACTGTCGTACACACTACCAATGTATTGGAAACAGTGTTCTTTATGTGTAACCAGTGCGTTACGAAACCGGGAACCGGTCACGACCAAGGCCAATATCTACTTCTGCAAATGTTTTGACAGGTTAACGTTAGCTGCTGGCTAAATCACTGCTAGACACACGAGACTGCGGACAGGAAGGTAAGGTCAATCTAACTAACGTTGGTTACAATTACAACATGTGCCAAACCAGAAGCCAAACCACATGCATTACAGTATTAATTAACGTTAGTTAGCTAACGTTACCTCTAAACTTGTCTCATAGGTCAGGTGTGTGGTCAGACTGATTGATGCGTTACCAGTTAGGCTAGGTAGAAAACAGTTGTAAAGCAACTGACATTTTGAATTGGCAGTTGAGACTAACTATAAACGATATCTAACGTTAAACGATTTCAAACTAGCCATCATGCTAGCAAACTAAATAAAGAAACGGAACAATATTTAGCGGTTGCTATCTAACTAGTTAGCTAATAACAATATTATCTAGATTTAAACAACTAGTTAGTTACCTAACGTTAACTGTTTTAATAATCAGCTGACGTTGTGAACTAGCTAACGTCAGTTAGCCAATGGACATAGCTTATAGCTAAGCGAATTGTAGGTAAATTAGTAAGCTTTTTGGGAGTAACGTTACCGTGCCAATAAACCCACATTTGCATTTAATGGTTCACCTGGCCAGCTTGCTTACCGATGACCTTCTTATCCCCCGCGGAAACGGCGGCTGCCGCCGGGCTGGATGGGCTCTCTGCGTCGACGACAGCAGGCTCCGGCGGTTGTGTCTCGGCCTCGCTGCTCATGTTTTCTGGTTGGTTATGGCTTTTGCCGGCGGTGGCTCTCTAGTGTGTTTCCCGGTTCTAGATGGTAACCTGGGCCGGCGGTGGTGGGGGCTGCTGCCTTCGGGCTCTCAACTTTCCTCTCCGCTCCCGTTGCCGATCGAACTGGGAGGAATGAGAAAAGATGCAAAGGAATATCCCTAGCCATAGTCCCTCCCACTCTATAATATAATTGGTCGAATTCTTTCCCCTCCATAAACATAACGAATCATTTCGTTACTATTGGTTATATTGGTTGCCAGTTATTCAACAAAAAAACACCATGAATATTGGTAGAAGAGAAATGTCGAAAACCAACACTGACTACAAGACAGAGCCAGACAGACGATCACGACACATTGTAGCTAGCTAACCCATTTTGTTACATTGTACAGTACGCCTAGATTATGGAGAACCAAAACTGCCGTAATTACAATTTCATGAATTAATACATTCACACAAATAGATACATACATTAATACATCCATATAAATGTATACATAAACGGATGAATGATTGCATACAAATATATTACTATTTAAATAATGAATCCCACTTTTATTTTATTAATTTATATAATTTCCCTGTTTCTGTATTTCTTCCTCCAATATGATAATGAGGGGGTGTCAAGCAAAGGTATGTGGGTGGTGTCTAACACACCATTGGTTGATCAATGCCACAGTGCGTTGATCGATTGCATTTGCCTGGGCTGCATTCTGTATGATAAAGTGTCCAAAGTTTAAAGGTCATGTTCACAATAATATATAATTAATTAACATTTTGTTGCTTTGCCACACGTGCACAATAGAAACTCACAAAAATAACAAATGGCACATTTTCCTTGCTTGACGTAGAAACAGGTAAACAGTTTTGGATCACTGTGCCAATGACTGTACCAGATCTGTGTTACGCGTGGGTTGCCTTTGACAATAAGGCACCGGACTACAGCCGTATAGTTTTCAAACTAGAAGGCCAATAGACGAGAGTAGGCAAGAAGGAGTCTACCTGGATGGGCGAGAGGAATGTCCAGTTGTCCATAAAAGCATGGTAATCTACCTCAGTTTTACACTTCGCTAACTAGCTAGATAATGAAGTAAACTGCAGTCAAGTAAGGAGGAGCATGTTGTCATGATGGAATAAATCACCTATGTGAAGCTAGCCACAATACGGATTAGCCACAATAGTGGAATTTACTGTTTGCCTTAGCAATTGTTAGTGAGATGAGACATGGCGTCATAAAATAAATAATATCTTAGCAAGTTATACATTCACATGTATGCCATGTACTGTAATTTGTCATAGCTGTTATCACACAATGGCATGCATACTTTTAATTAGATCTATTGTCATTTACAGACAGGAATGTGAAATTGACATACTGATACATAAATCCTAAATACATGTGCCATTTTCTTGTTAATCTCTGCAGGTTTGTCATCGGATTTCTTTGACCCTGGTGGAGATGGATGCAACCATACTACAAGGCAGGACATTTCGCTGAATCCAAGTTGAGGCTTGCTACCAGCAGGAACATGGAGCACTCTGTCAGTAAGTCATTATATTATTGTTTTATATTGCATGATACTAGGCAAGAGGCCCTGGGCCAGTCAGGGGTGAGGGTTCTCTCTCTTTATAACACTCACTACCTCTATCCATCTCTCTTCAGGTGCTACAGAGACAGAATGGTCCAAGGACCTCCAGAGCCTTCTGATCAATTACCTGCGTTCTCTTCAGACTACAGAGAAGTAAGCTCCACTCATAGTGTACCTAATGCATCATGTAAACCTCCTTCACTGTGGCAGTCCGCCTGTGTGATGACATAGTATATTATCTAGAGCCACTTGTTGGATTGGATTTACTGTACTCACGCCATAAGTCATGCGCTCTCCTCCCTGTAAACGTCTCCCAGACTTTTATCAAAACTAACGTGTCCATCCCCTTATCCCCAGGTGAGTCTGTTGGACTATAGAACTTTAGAGCAGCACATCAAAAGGCCTGCCACCCTGTTGTCAGGTATATGCAGACAGTTCCCTGAAGAAGGATGCCACTATCAAGGCTTAAATGCCACATTTTGGGGATGACCAAATGCAATATAGTTTTGTATAAACAAATTTGATTAGATTACAAAACAACTTTTTCATAGCATGTTTGTCACTAACTTTTACTTATTTCTGTGGTAACTTAAACTCAACACGTGGATATTATGATTCAATAGGTCTAAAGTATATGAACGTCTCATGTAAAGGGTGAATACATTTTATTAATGTATATCACACAGGTCTCAAGTAAAATATATATATATCCCAGACAAGATTGAAGAATGGGACAAGTAAAGTGAATATTTGTCAGTAATTGTGTCCTTAGCAGTTTTTATGAATTTAAGTGGTTACATACAATACATGTGCGACTGAATGACTTTACTTCCAGGTGAGGCCCTTGCTTCTGGTACCACTGAAGGCCACAGGCAGGCAGCTTAAAGAAATGTCACCATTCAGGCCCATGTCGTAGCATGCAGTTGTCTGATAGGGAGATGACATGCATTATGTACCTTTCATCACCAAAGCAGTGTTAGCATTCACTGCATGTTGCTGAACAATTCAACCCTTTTGTTAGTGTCATTGATATATTGAAATTCGCATACAATATTCAGTTCATAAGCATTGACTAATACCTCTATGGCAGGGGTAGGCAACTCTGGACCTGGATTGGTGCAGGCACTTCATGTTTTGATTTAACCGGCCTGGAAGACTAGGTGTGTTGATTTTAGACAATCACTCAACTGATCAATTAGTAGAGTTGGTCAGGGCTGCGTTCAGTACATAAAAACGTAATAGAACGTTAAATGGAACTGAAACGGTGCTGTACTGAACAACTAGTTGAGAAACGGGGAGGGGTTGGGTTGTGGGTTCAAAAGGTACCTTAAATACGTAACTCATTGCGTCAAGCCACACCCCCACAAACGGAGCAAATTAATATCTGTTCAACACCATACAATAATATTTTGGGAACAGGGTTGCCTACCCCTGCTCTAGGGACCTGTGGTGTAAGGACTGCTGTGCAACAGTGTTCTTCCAGGGACCATATTCACAAAGCATCTCAGTGAAGGCATAATATATTATAATATCAGGGGAATATGGGCCCTGGCCTATCAGCATGCTAGCCTGTCAGCAATGCCACTCCACTTGAAATGCAACAAAAACATAAGTAAGAATTAGCTTAGTAACTTAGTTACTGAAACACTAATGTAAATGTGCACAAACCCCCTAATCAGCGGAATTATATGAAAACAGCCTATTTGCAGTCACATTTGGGACATTTTCTTGCCAACTTTCAGTCACAAAAGCATGAATAAACCCGGCAGGGGAACAAAGTAGTTTGACAAAAACTGTTCAAATTGCCAGTAACTACTAGTAGCTACCAATTATATAGCCAGTTATTTTCTAGAAACGTAACTAGAGTCCACTTAGCTAGCTAAAGTGAACTCTGTTGGTGGGGGTAAAACAACGGTATCAGCCTACTCGGTGACACCCACAGAACACAATTGTGAAGTGTACATAACCATTGTAGCTCATTTTGCAGGACTTTGACTGTGGGAAATCACCTCCCCAGTCAGTCTATTGTGAATATTGTACATTCATACTGCAATGTGCAGCACAGTGTAGGTCGGTGCCGTTTAAGATGAGGGAGGACGAGAAAATGTTTTATGAGCGTTGCCTTATTTCTATTACAGCATATTTGATGACTCATTCATATTCCATTCACCCAGCTCAATGTAACATCGATAGATTTTGCTACCACATGATACTTGAATTTTCCCTATACCAAGGAGTTTTCTACAACCTAGCCAGTGGTGATTTTAGCATGTCAATCTTGGTGTGGCAAAAAAAATCATTTTTTTTTTTTTAGATGCATGCCAGCAAAGCCACAACACTAAACAATGATGTCGATTAAGGCAGGCCCCCGCACCTCTCTGATTCAGAGGAGTTGGGTTAAATGCGGAAGACACATTTCAGTTGAAGGCATTCAGTTGTACAACTGACTAGGTATCCCCCTTTCCCTTACATTAACAGCACTATAACGGTGACAAACGGTGCACACAAACTGTTAGGGCCTACATAAAGCTGTCCCAACAGCAGAGTCCCAACCGCAGTCCCAACACTGCTACACCTGGCTATCAGCGGAGCCTTGTCTGGCAGCAAAACAGTTCATTCAGCCTCATTTACTGCCTTTTAGAAAACATAGCTGATATGGCTGACTTGCTTAAACATATGTGGTTTCTACTGACAATTGAGAAGTACAAACTATGGCATAAATGGATGAAGAGAGGATAAGAGGCCATCTGTAATTTCAATTAAGACATTCATGAGCGTGCTAGGACGGATGTAGTCAATATAATTATTTATTTGTTCAGCATTTTTTAAATGCACAGCGACATAATTCAGAACATGGGCCGTTCTTACAGTATTCTCCCTGTACAACAATTCAGAACCGTAGGATAAATAAAGGGGGCATATAAACAGACAATAAAAGCTCTTACAATATTCGATGATGATATTTCTCTAAAACAGGCTATCGGCTACATGTGCACCACCAAGTCAGAACAGGACTGATTTCCACTGGTCTAATGTCCATTGCTTGTGTTTCTTGGCCCAAGCAAGTCTCTTCTTCTTATTGGTGTCCTTTAGGAGTGGTTTCTTTGCAGCAATTTGACCACGTAGACCTGATTCATGCATTCTCCTCTGAACAGTTGATGTTGAGATGTGTCTGTTACTTGAACTCTGAAGCATTTATTTGGGCTGCAATCTGAGGTGCAGTTAACTCTAATGAAGTTATCCTCTGTAGCAGAGGTAACTCTGGGTCTTCCTTTCCTGTGGTGGTCCTCATGAGAGCCAGTTTCATCATAGCGCTTGATGGATTTTGCGACTGCACTTGAAGAAACTTTCAAAGTAGCAAAAAAATAAAACTGCAATTCCAATTCCCTAAAATGCTTTTTTAATGTTCATTGGAGTGTCACCTATGACCTTATATTAGTTATATTCAATAATAAAGCCAATAAATCATTTTTATTGTGATTCATATGAATGTCATTCAGTATTTAATTACATTTTTATTTTACCTTTATTTAACTAAGCAAGTCAGTTAAGAACAAATTCTTATTTACAATTACGCCCTAGGAACAGTGGGTTAACTGCCTTGTTCAGAACGACAGATTTATACCTTGTCAGCTCAGGGATTGGATCTAGCATACTGGCTCAATGCTCGAACCACTAGGCTACCTGCCGCCCCTATAGCACTGTTTAAAAAAAAAATATATATATATATGCCCATTTTTCAAAATCACAAGGTTATATATCCATGCTTAGACTTGCAGAAATTTGAAATTATTTTATTTTGAATACCACATATTTGATGTGTCACGGGTACAACTCAAAATTTGTTGAAGTTTTTTTTACAGAACTTCCTGCCTTACACTGAAAAAAATGCTAAAATCTATGAAAATATTTTTCACTTCATCCTTTGAGATTTGTTTTTGTCTCTCTGAGTCAACAAAACAAAGTTATTGTATTTTAATATAAAAATACTGGTGTTATACTGTATGACAATATTTGTTACCCTGAATGACATATCACTACGGCCCACAAATATTGGTTAAATCTGATTTCTTCAGCAATAACAATTATGATCCTATGAACTATTATTAGTAGCAGCAATAGTATTTTTCTTTTAGCAAATCTTTTTTCTTCGGCTCTGTAATGTAAAATGGCCGCAGTCGTAAAAACTGTCTGTATGACAGCGAGATTGTCCCATCCACCTCTGAATTGTACTCTGCATGGAGTTCTTTTAGAGATTTCATGAGTATGTGCCTCTGAACCACCTTTTGCGTGACAGTGTCTTTCTTCCCTGAGAGAAGGTGACTATTTTCATCTCTACTGAGAAATGCAATGACCTGTGTTTTCCTCACTAAAGACATTTTCTTTTTCCCTCGTGGCCTGTATTTTTACATTTACATTTACATTTAAGTCATTTAGCAGACGCTCTTATCCAGAGCGACTTACAAATTGGTGCATTCACCTTATGATATCCAGTGGAACAACCACTTTACAATAGTGCATCTAACTCTTTTAAGGGGGGGGGGGGTTAGAAGGATTACTTTATCCTATCCTAGGTATTCCTTAAAGAGGTGGGGTTTCAGGTGTCTCCGGAAGGTGGTGATTGACTCCGCTGACCTTGGCGTCGTGAGGGAGTTGTTTCCACCATTGGGGTGCCAGAGCAGCGAACAGTTTTGACTGGGCTGAGCGGGAACTGTACTTCCTCAGAGGTAGGGAGCGAGCAGGCCAGAGGTGGATGAACGCAGTGCCCTTGTTTGGGTGTAGGGCCTGATCAGAGCCTGAAGGTACGGAGGTGCCGTTCCCCTCACAGCTCCGTAGGCAAGCACCATGGTCTTGTAGCGGATGCGAGCTTCAACTGGAAGCCAGTGGAGAGAGCGGAGGAGCGGGGTACGTGAGAGAACTTGGGAAGTTGAACACCAGACGGGCTGCGGCGTCTGGATGAGTTGTAGGGGTTTAATGGCACAGGCAGGGAGCCCAGCTAACAGCGAGTTGCAGTAATCCAGACGGGAGATGACAAGTGCCTGGATTAGGACCTGCGCCGCTTCCTGCGTGAGGCAGGGTCGTACTCTGCGAATGTTGTAGAGCATGAACCTACAGGAACGGGTCACCGCCTTGATGTTAGTTGAGAACGACAGGGTGTTGTCCAGGATCACGCCAAGGTTCTTAGCACTCTGGGAGGAGGACACAATGGAGTTGTCAACCGTGATGGCGAGATCATGGAACGGGCAGTCCTTCCCCGGAGGAAGAGCAGCTCCGTCTTGCCGAGTTCAGCTTGAGGTGGTGATCCGTCATCCACACTGATATGTCTGCCAGACATGCAGAGATGCGATTCACCACCTGGTTATCAGAGGGGGGGAAAGGAGAAGATTAATTGTGTGTCATCTGCATAGCAATGATAGGAGAGACCATGTGAGGATATGACAGAGCCAAGTGACTTGGTGTATAGCGAGAATAGGAGAGGGCCTAGAACAGAGCCCTGGGGGACACCAGTGGTGAGAAGCACGTGGGCGGAGGACAATGTCTCGCCACGCCACCTGGTAGGAGCGACCTGTCAGGTAGGACGCAATCCAAGCGTGGGCCGCGCCGGAGATGCCCAGCTCGGAGAGCTCGGAGAGGGATTCACTTAGATTGCGTTTGAATTTATTTGACCTTTGCATGCCCTTTTGTAATTTGTTTCTTTTTTGTTATGATTATTTTAGTTGCATTTCCAATTGGAGAATTTTCTTCTTTAGTTCTCGTTTTTTCCTTTTGCAGTCGCTTGCAACGTTTTGATACCCTTTTCACTTATTTCTGGAGTGGAGGAAGAAAGTGGTTGCTCCAGTGTTTCAGATTGAGGCTCAAGAGATTGCTCTAATTCTGGAGTCAAGGACCCAGATGGTTGCTCCAGCTCTGGAGGTGCAGTTTCATGTTGTACTTGTAGTCCTTTAATAGTTTTCAAGCCCTGCCACCTCTGACGAGCGTCAAAGCCGGTGTAGGAGGATTCAATCTTAATCCTGTTTTGGCGCTTTGCTTGTTTGATGGTTCGTCTGAGGGCATACCGGGATTTCTTATAAGCGTCCGGATTAGTGTTCCACTCCTTGAAAGCGGCAGCTCTAGCCTTTAGCTCTATGCGTATGTTGCCTGTAATCTATGGCTTCTGGTTGGGATATGTACGTACGGTCACGTGGGGACGACGTCGTCAATGCACTTATTGATGAAGCCGATGACTGAGGCGGTATACTCCTCAATGCCATTTGATGAACCCCTGAACATATTCCAGTCTGTGCTAGCAAAACAGTCTAGGGTGTAATCATGAGTCCAACAGTTGCAAACGACAGTTTTTATTGGACAAATTCAGGTATGTTTCTCTCCTTTCAGTCTGCTTCCATTTTTTTAAAAGTTTTTCAACAGAATCGACAGAAGAAATACACCCATGATCACGCGCAAACACAGTTCACCCTCATAGCAGCCACATGCCACATACAAACAGCATCATCACTTTGCTCACTGTAAAAACCTTTCCAAGCCAAACCTCATATCATAACCTCTACACACAGCCTACATCGTTGTCACCAAATTAGTTGACATCATAGTCAACATAGCTATTAGAACTAACGGGTTAGTAAACCCACTACAATCATGCAGTACAGTGCCCCAGTGGCAAAAAAAAATACAATACCAAAAGCTTACCTTGACTTGGAGTTCCAGTGTTGGGTAGCCATAGCCAGCTAGCTAGCATAGCATCCCTCTCTGTTTGAGGCGGGTATTTGAGTAGGCTAAACTAGCTACCTAGCTGCATTCGCTAGCTAAGTAAGGGAAAGTGAAGGGAAAAAACGAAATATAGCTCTCTCTCTCTCTTGCTACTCCTTTAACTATTGTCTCTTTCTTGGAGTCAACTACTCACCACATTTTATGCAGTGCTAGCTAGCTGTAGCTTATGGTTTCAGTACTAGATTCTTTCTCTGATCCCTTGATTGGGTGGACAAGATGTCGTTTCATGCAGCAAGAGCTCTGATAGGTTGGAGGATGTCCTCTGGAAGTTGTCATAATTACTGTGTAAGTCTAAGGAAGGGGGTGAGAACCATGAGCCTCATAGGTTTTTCTATTAAATTCAATGTACCCAGAGGAGGATGGAAGCTAGCTGTCCTCCGGCTACACCAACAGAGTGCTGTTGAGGTTACTGTAGACCTTTAGTGCCAAAGTGGGTATTTTAATCAATTATTTGGTGAAGTGAATATATTTAGTATAGTTTTATCTAAAAAGGATACCTTTTTAATTGTTTCACTATTTAGATTTTTCTGAAATTCACTGATGAGGACGGCCTGTTCCTCCTATGAGGCGCCTCCGCTGGTACAGCCTTACCTATTGTAAAAATGCCTAGCTGGAGCCGTTTGAGCGTTCGGCTGTGAATGCCTTCACCCGCTAGTACTTAATGTGATATAATTGGTTCTGACTCGCTACAGACTGTCCGGCAAGAGCAGTACAGATCACCACCACACACTATAGTATACTACTATACTATAGTCTATGCCGCTCTGACATTGCTCGACCATATATTTATATATTCTTAATTCCATTCCTTACTTAGATTTGTATGTATTGGGTATATGTTGGGACATTTTTTAGATATTACTTGTTAGATATTACTGCACTGTTGGAGCTAGAAACACAAGCATTTCGCTACACCCGCAATAACATCTGCTAATCACATATATGTGACCAATACAATTTGATTAAGTATTCACACACACACACAGACACAGAAATCTTCAGGTAAGAACAAATATACAAGATGCAATAGGAATATCTACACAGGAATGAATGGCATAGCATCTATACAAGGATATTCAAATAACAGCATACACATTTACAGCAGTATATGTATAAGCATCTCGCTCGCTCGAGAGAACTAATTACTTACAGGCAATATTTTATATCCCTCTCTCTCAGGACTGGTGGATATCTTATCTGATCTGATATGTCTGGTGCCACAGTCATACATCTTATTGCGCATGCGCTAAACATCTAGAATCTCTCGCCATGGTTTAAGAGTAGCGCAAACCATGAAAACGCAGAGGTAAAGTGCGCATAAAGTATACTCGCTAATGTTTAGTCCCTGGACAATAAAGTCCAGGCAAATGTCAGTACAGAGATAAAGTGGAGTCACACGAGACGTATGTGGCAGGGTCTACAGATAATCTACAGATAATCACAGATTACAAAGGGAAAACCAGCCACGTCGCGGACACCGACGTCTTGCTCCCGGACACGCTAAACACCTTCGCCCGCTTTGAGGATAACACAGTGCCACTGACGCGGCCCGCTCCCAAGGACGGTGGGCTCTCGTTCTCTGTGGCCGACGTGAGTAAGACATTTTTAAGCGTATTAACCATCGCAAGGCTGCCGGCCCAGATGGCATCCCTAGCCGTGTCCTCAGAGCAGACGCAGACCAGCTGGCTGGAGTGTTTACGGACATATTCAATCTCTCCCTATCCCAGTCTGCTGTCTCCACTTCCTTCAAGATGTCCACCATTGTTCCTGTACCCAAGAAAGCAAAGGTAACTAAATGGCTATTGCCCCGTAGCACTCACTTCTGTCATCATGAAGTGCTTTGAGAGGCAAGTTAAGGATCATATCACCTCCACCGACACTCACTTCAATTTGCATACCACCCCAATATATCCGCAGACGATGCCATCGCACTGCACACTGCCCTATCCCATCTGGACAAGAGGAATACCTATGTAAGAATGCTGTTCATTGACCACAGCTCAGCCTTCCACACAATAGTACCCTCCAAACTCATCATTAAGCTCGGGGCCCTGGGTCTGAACCTCACCATGTGGAACTGGGTCCTGGACTTCCAGACAGGCTGTCCCCAGGTGGTGAAGGTAGGAAACAATACCTCCACTACGCTGATCTTCAACATTGGGGCCCCACAAGGGTGCGTGCTCAGCCCCCTCCTGTACTCCCTGTTCACCCATGACTGTGAGGCCACGCACGCCTCCAACTCAATCATCAAGTTTGCAGACAACACAACAGTAGTAGACCTGATTACCAACAATGACAAGACATCCTACAGGGAGGAGGTGAGGTCCCTGGTGGTGGCAGGAAAATACCCTCTCCCTCAACGTCAACAAAACGAAGGAGCTGACCATGGACTTCAGGAGACAGAAGGAGCACACCACTATCCACATCAACGGGACTGAGGTGGAGAAGGTGAAAAGCTTCAAGTTCCTCGGTGTACACATCACTGACAATCTGAAATGATCCACCCACACAGACAGTGTGGTGAAGAAGGCGCAACAGGCACATTTGTGGCCTGCTGGAGGTCATTTTGCAGGGCTCTGGCAGTGCACCTCCTGGCACAAAGGCGGAGGTAGCGGTCCTGCTGCTGGGTTGTTGCCCTCCTACGGCCTCCTCCACGTCTCCTGATGTACTGGCCTGTCTCCTGGTAGCGCCTCCATGCTCTGGACACTACGCTGACAGACACAGCAAACCTTYTTGCCACAGCTMGCATTGATGTGCCATCCTGGATGARCTGCACTACCTGAGCCACTTGTGTGGGTTGTAGACTCCGTCKCATGCTACCACTAGAGTGAGAGCACCGCCAGCATTCAAAAGTGACCAAAACATCAGCCAGGAAGCATAGGAACTGAGAAGTGGTCTGTGGTCACCACCTGCAGAATCACTCCTTTTTTGGGGGTGTCTTGCTAATTGCCTATAATTTCCACCTTTTGTCTATTCCATTTGCACAACAGCATGTGAAATTTATTGTCAATCAGTGTTGCTTCCTAAGTGGACAGTTTGATTTCATAGAAGTGTGATTGACTTGGAGTTACATTGTGTTGTTTAAGTGTTCCCTTTATTTTTTTGAGCAGTGTATATTTCACTGTGATCTGCTGCTGCTGACAATCAGGCAGTGAGCCGGCTGTTACTGAGCGAGGAGGGCAACATTTTTTGTGACAACTTTTTACCAATTGTATGTAGGCTATTTAGATCGGTCATTATGGAGACATTCCAACCCTTTTCCCATAACTTCTTAACGCCATAGAACTGATATAAGGCGACAAAGCATTGGAAAACGACTATGCGTACTAGAGTGCTTTATATACATTTGCTCAGAGGTAGCTTAAAGATAGCTGCATTCTAATACCTACTTTTCTTATGGAAAACCATATCAAGCGAAAGGTACTCATGTTCAGTTCTTGGGTCTCAACTTTGCGTGAGTTGAACTTTGAAATGGAAGTTATAGACCTCCCTTGCGTGCTTCTGTTATGGGGGAAAAGTCCACAATGAAACTGACATTAAGTGTGGAGAATGATAGGTCTACATTTGCATTTGCTCGCCATTAAGTAGGCTATTAAATTGTATGCCATTGTAGGTTACTTTTTTAAATTTAATCCGTTACAGTTACTAATTACCTGTCTAAAATTGTAATCAGTAACGTAACTTTTGGATTACCTGAACTCAGTAATGTAATTTGATTATTTTCAGTTACTTTTGGATTACTTCATCCGTAAAACACATAAGAAAAAAATGTTTGAGCCACGAAGCAAAGCCACATTAGAACACACCACATTTTCTTTTACAACATGCACAGTGTAATGACACATTTAGTCCACCAAGTACTTTTTAAGTTTAAGCAAAAAAATTATTATTACCAATTTAACAACATTTATTGCAGGATGTTTGAGGCACTAAGCAAAGCCACATTAGAACACATCACAAAACATTGTGACAAAAATGTATTTAGGCCCTGTATACCTGCCTCTAACATGTGTCCTTCGTCCTGATCTTGTCCATTTACACCTATCTGATCACAGTCAGATCACAATGCGTCTTTTAATAATGTACACCTGTCTAAAAATGTGGGCTTAAACACAATGTGCAGAACAAAGGATACATGTTAAAACCAGGTTTAAGTAATGGTTTAAGTATCACCGCAACATGGATGGTGCTAAACACTTATCGCACGGGACACCAGTACAAAAAAGTATGAAAATGTATGCACTCACTACTGTAAATCGCTCTGGATAAGGGTGTCTGCTAAATGGCTAAAATGAGAAATAGAAATATGAAGAAAACATTATTTTTTTCAACATGCAAAGTGTAATGACACATTTAGTCCACAAAGTGTTTTTTAAAAGTTTAAGCAAAAAAAGTGCAGCTAGGTGCAATAAACCCACATATCCGACATGGCATTACAGTAGGCCTATTCTGAGTCTAGCCTACTAAAATGATTGAAGGCAGAAATTGCTGGTGTATCACAGCAAATCAAATCAAATTGTATTTGTCACATGCGTCGAATACAACCGGTGTAGACCTTACAGTGAAATGCTTACTTACAAGCCCTAAACCAACAATGTAGTTTTAAGAAAATAGCACCTCCCCTCAAAAAAAAGATAATAACAAATCATTAAAGAGCAGCAATAAATAACAATAGTGGGGCTATATACAGAGTCAATGTGCGGGGGCACTGGTGTCGAGGTAATATGTACATGGAGGTAGAGTTATTAAAGTGACTATGCATAGATAATAACATAATAACAGAGAGTAGCAGCAACGTAGAAGGGGGGGGGGGCAATGCAAATAGTCTGAGTAGCTATTTGACTAGATGTTCAGGAGTCTTATGGCTTGGCGGTAGAAGCTGTTTAGATGCCTCTTGGACGGAGACTTGGCGCTCCGGTACTGCTTGCTGTGCGGTAGCTGAGAGAACAGTCTATGACTAGGGTGGCTGGAGTCTTTGACAGTTTTTAGGGCCTTGCAGTTGGAGGCCGAGCAGTTGCCATACCAGGCAGTGATGTAAGCAGTCAGGATGCTCTCAATGGTGCAGCTGGAGAACCTTTTGAAGATCTAAGGACCCATGCCAAATCTTCCTCTGACACCGCCTGGTATAGAGGTCCTGGATGGCAGGAAGCCCCAGTGATGTACTGGGCCGTACGTACTACCTTCTGTAGTGCCTTGCGGTTGGAGGCCGAGCAGTTGCCATACCAGGCAGTGATGTAAGCAGTCAGGATGCTCTCAATGGTGCAGCTGGAGAACCTTTTGAGGATCTAAGGACCCATGCCAAATCTTTTCAGTCTCCTGAGGAGGAATAGGTTTTGTCGTGCCCTCTTCACGACTGTCTTGGTGTGCTTGGGCCATGTTAGTTTGTTGGTGATGTGGACGCCAAGGAACTTGAAGCTCTCAACCTGCTCCACTTGAGAGCTTCAAGTTGAGACTTCCTTAGATATCGTGCACCAGCTGTTGTGATCCTTCCTTCTTTTCTTTTTCCACAATCATCTCCTTTGTCTTGTCAGGTTGAGGGAGAGGTTGTTGTCCTTGCACACATGGTCAGGTCTCTGACCTCCTCCCTATAGGCTGTCTCATCGTTGTCGGTGATCAGGCCTACCACTGTTGTGCCATCAACAAACTTAATGATGGTGTTGGAGTCGTGCATGGCCGTGCAGTCATGAGTGAACAGGGAGTACAGGAGGGACTGAGCACGCACCCCTGAGGGCCCCCGTGTTGAGGATCAGCGTGGCGGATGTGTTGTTACCTACCTTACAACCATGGGGCGAGCCAGTTGCAGAGGGAGGTGTTTAGTCCCAGGGTCCTTAGCTTAGTGATGAGCTTTGAGGGCACTATGGTGTTGAATGCTGAGCTGTAGTCAATGAATAGCATTTTCACATTGTGTTCCTTTTGTCCAGGTGTGAAAGTGCAGTTAGGAGTGCAATAGATATTGCATCATCTGTGCATCTGTTGGTGCGGTATGCAAATTTGCCTCGAAGCAAGCATAGAAGTTATTTAGCTCGTCTGGTAGGCTCGTGTCACTAGGCAGCTCTCGGCTGTGCTTCCCTTTGCAGTCTGTAATAGTTTGCAAGCCCTGCCACATCCGACGAGCGTCAGAGCCGGTGTAGTACGATTCGATCTTAGTCCTGTATTGATGCTTTACCTGTTGGATGGTTCGTCGGAGGGCATAGTGGGATTTCTTATAAGCTTCCGGGTTAGAGTCCCGCTACTTTAAAACGGCAGCTCTGCCCTTTAGCTCAGCACGAATGTTGCCTTTAATCCATGGCTTTTGGTTCGAATATGTACGCACAGTCAGTGTGGGGACAACGTCATCGATGCACTTATTGATGAAGCCAGTGACTGATGTGGTGTCCTCAATGCCATCGGAAGAATCCCGGAACATGTTCCAGTCTGTGCTAGAAAAACAGTCACGTAGGTTAGCATCTGCTTCATCTGACTACTCTTTTTTAGAGACTGAGTCACTGGTGCTTCCTGCTTTAATTTTTGGTTGTAAGCAGGAATCAGGAGGATAGAATTATGGTCAGATTTGCCAAATGGAGGGCGAGGGAGAGCTTTGTATGCGTCTCTGTGTGTGGAGTAAAGGTGGTCTAGAGTTTTTTTCCCTCTGGTTGCGCATTTAACATGCTGATAGAAATTAGGTAAAACTGATTTAAGTTTCCCTGCATTAAAGTCCCCGGCCACTAGGAGCACCGCCTCTGGATGAGCGTTTTCCTGTTTGCTTAGAGCAGTATACAGCTCATTGAGTGCTGTTTTAGTGCCAGCATCGATCTGTGGTGGTATGTAGACAGCTACGAAAAATAGATAGTAGATAGTAGACTCGGTAGATAGTGTGGTCTACAGCTTATCATGAGATACTCTACCTCAGGCGAGCAAAACCTTGAGACTTTCTTAGACATCGTGCACCAGCTGTTGTTTACAAATATGCATAGGCTCCCGCCCTGTGTCCTACCAGAGGCTGCTGTTCTATCCTGCCGATAGTGTATAACCTGCCAGCTGTATGTTATTAATGTTGTCGTTCAGCCATGACTCTGGGAAACATAAGATATTACAGTTTTTAATGTCCCATTGGTAGGATATACAGTTGAAGTCAGAAGTTTACATACACTTATGTTGGAGTCATTAAAACTTGTTTTTCAACCCCTCCACAAATTTCTTGTTAACAAACTACAGTTTTGGCAAGTTGGTTAGGACATCTACTTTGTGCATGACACAAGTAATTTTTCCAACAATTGTTTACAGACAGATTATTTCACTTATAATTCACTGTATCACAATTTCAGTGTGTCAGAAGTACACTAAGTTGACTGTGCCTTTAAACAGCTTGGAAAATTCCAGAAAATGATGTCATGGCTTTAGAAGCTTCTGATAGGCTAATTGACATAATTTGAGTCAATTGGAGGTGTACCTGTGGATGTATTTCAAGGCCTACCTTCAAACTCAGTGCCTCTTTACTTGACATCATGTGAAAATCAAAAGAAATCAGCCAAGCCAAGACAGCAATTTCCAAAATCCTGAAGGTACCACGTTCATCTGTACAAACAACAGTACCCAAGTATAAACACCATGGGACCACGTAGCTGTCATACCACTCAGGAAGGAGACACGTTCTGTCTCCTAGAGATGAATGTACTTTGGTGCGAAAAGTGCAAATCAATCCCAGAACAACAGCAAAGGACCCTGTGAAGATATTGGAGGAAACGGGTACAAAAGTATCTATATCCACAGTAAAACGAGTCCTATATCGACATAACCTGAAAGGCGCTCAGCAAGGAAGAAGCCACTGCTCCAAAACCGCCATAAAAATGCCCGACTATGGTTTGCAACTTCACATGGGGACAAATATCCAATTTGTAAGTCGCTCTGGATAAGAGCGTCTGCTAAATGACTTAAATGTAAATGTAAATGTAAAGATCGTACTTTTTGAAATCATTTGCGCCAGCCATTTCACACAATATCTCCTCCCTCTTAGGAATCTGAAAATGCTCCCTTTTGATACATTTATTAAGGTCCTTGGGGGTCCATACAGACTCTCAGATCTCCGTTCCTTTTCTGAACACACACCATGGAATTGACCCAGTCTGTTGGCTCCTCTGTTTTCACATGCACATCGAGTTTCACCATGCTTACCAACTCCTTCTTTAGAGCCTTCCGTAGTGGCACCGGAACTCTGCGTGGTGCATGATTCACTGGCTTGGCATTCTCTGTGAGGGTAATAGAGTGAATGAGAGGCGATGCTCCAAATCCTGTGAACACATTCGAATATCTTTGCGCAATCTCCTCACCATTTGGATTACTTGTCACCCGTTGAACACTGTGTAGCCAGTCAAAGACATTAATGGTGTACACTCGCTTAACCAGTCCCAACAACTCACATGCTGTATCCCCCAAAAGAGAATCATGCCACTCTGGTACATCACAAACCATTAGTCTCAATTGCTTGGCCATTGTACGCTTTGATAGCCACAGCCTTTTGCATGATGGCTGGTTTGTGCTTTAACTCATGAAAATCCCTCATTCATTAGGTTGGCTTTAGCTCCTGTATCCAGCTTTAAGGTCAAAATTGTACCATTGACCACTAGTGGTACAACCCAGTGGTCACTAGCTACAGTATGGACCTGTGATGGTTCTTGCCAGTCCTCCATGCAATCCACAGTGCACACAAACAAATCACTTTGTTCATTCTCCTCCATTTCAATGATGTGAACATTTTGTCCAATACTTGTCCTCTGCAAAACACATTTTTCCAAAATGATTTTTTCCCTTGCACTTGTAGCAACATTTCCCAAACCAGGACACCTCCTGGTCTGGTGCCACACCTGATACAATCATGTTGCTTGTGAATCCTTTGGTGAAAGTCATATTGCTTGTGGCTCCTTTGCTCATAGCGCCCCCTTGTGTCTTTCTCTACAAAATCCAATTGCCTATGAATGATTTCTGAAGCATCTATATAGGCCTAATTTTAAATAGTTTAATTTTTATTCTTTGTAAATGGCTTACACGAGCTTGTTAGCTCCCTCCATAATTGCCTGATCATTGCCTGATCAGGAGGAGTCAGAAGAGGTGGGTTCCAGGGTGGCCTCCTGAATGTCAAGTGTTCTTCTGTTCTGTCCCAACATCATGTTAGAAAAAGAGTGCCATAGAACAATGCAGGCTATTAGTCAGTTACTGTATCCTTGTAGTAATGTCTGTAGTTGCTGACATCAAATCTAAATAGAAAATTATTATCTGAGCCATTCTGAGTGGTCAAAGGCTATTTCTAAATATTTCCAGACTTTCCTGGAATTTCTTACACTTATTACTGTCAATTGGGGAAGCGACTTTTAGCTTTTACACCACAAACCTCTGGAATGCCGTACCACGCCATACCAGGGACCTTTTTAGACACAAAGTGAAGATTCACCTCTTTAGTTTGGCTTGTAATTAGCCTGGCTAGCTTTTGACTTTCTTTTTAACGTCTTTGTCACTCCCGTGTTTGTGCTTGTCTCCACCCCTCTACAGCTGTCGCCCATCTTCCCTGTTATCCATTCCGCCTGCCTTGACCCTGAGCCTGCCTGCCGTTCTGTACCTTTCGGACTCTGCTCTGGACTACTGACCTCTGCCTGCCCCCCTGTTTTTGTAGTAAACTTTTGTTACTTCGAAACTGTCTGCATCTGGGTCTTCTCCTGAGCCTTGACAATCTTATTCCTATGTATTTGTATTCATTTTTGTCATTCTATGCTGCTTTTGTTTGACATTTCTTTGTAATTTTATATATTCTTTATTATAGTTATTTATAATAATAGTTGTGGTCTGTATGACATTTTACAAATAAAGTGTATTATTCAATAGCAAATATACGTTAAGGCACGTCTCTATCATATTCAATCTTTTCTATATCTTTTTTGGCTGATGTGTATGTCAATTGTTTTATCTTTAGTCTGTAGCAGCACCAAGAGGCATTTCGATCCAAAAATATTTATTCTATCTTATTTTAACAAATCAAAATCAAATCAAATTGTATTTGCCACATGCTTCGTAAACCGGTGTAGACTAACAGTGAAATGCTTACTTACGGACCCTCCCCAACAATGCAGAGAGAAAGAAAATAGAGAAATAATAAAAAAGTTAAACACATAATAACAAAAGTAATAATAAATACACAATGAGTATTGATAACTTGGCTATATACACAGTGTACCAGTACCGAGTCGATGTACAGGGGTACGAGGTAATTGAGGTAGATATGTACTTATAACTAATAATAAAGTGACTAGACAACAGGATAGATAATAAACAGTAGCAGCAGTGTGTGAGGAGTCAAAGTTAGTGCAAAAAGGGTCAAGGCAGATAGTTAACCAAATAGCTACCCGGACTAACTATTTAGAAGTCTTATGGCTTGGGGGAGGAAGCTGTTCAGGCTCCTGTTGGTTCCAGACTTGGTGAATCAGTACCGCTTGCCGTGCGGTAGCAAAGAGAACAATCTTTGGCTTGAGTGGTCTTTGACAATTTTTAGGGCCTTCCACTGACACCGCCTGGTATAGAGGTCCTGGATGGCAGGGAGTTCGGCCCCGGATGGCAGGGAGTTCGGCCCCAGCGTCGTGTTGTCAGCAAACTTAACGATGGTGTTGGAGTCAGAAATGGCCACGCAGTCGTAGGGTGAACAGGAGGGGAGAAAGCATGCACGCCTGAGATAAGATATACTTTATTAGTCCATACCGGATAGAAATTTGGCTTCTGCTTTTTATCCAACCCCCCCAGATATAGCCACACATTAGGTTGGAGAAGAGAGCACCTGCAGTGCAGCGCCCAATGAGCAGATTAGGGGTTAAGTTCCTTGCTTAAGGGAACATCGGCAGTAGGTGGCACCCTGGACATTCACCTAGATTTTTGCCCCCTTCAGCAGTGGGATTTGAACCTGCAACCCTCAGGGTACTGGCCTGCTTCCTTAACCTTGAAGCTACCACCGCCCCTGCCCTTTTGTCCAGGTGGGAGATGGAAGTGTGGAGTGCAATAGAGATTGCATCATTTGTTGGGGCGGTATACGAATTGGAATGGGTCCAGGGTGTCTGGGATGATGGCGCTGATATGAGCCATGACCAGCCTTTCAAAGCATTTCATGGCTACAGATCTGAATGCTACGGGTGATAGTCATTTAAACAGGTTACCTTGGCGTTCTTGGGCACAAGTGTTGGCGTTCTTGGGTATTACAGACTGGGTCAGGGAGAGGCTGAAAATGTCAGTGAAGACACTTGCCAGCTGGTCAGCGCATGCTCACAGTATGCGTCCTGGTAATCCGTCTGCGGCCTTGTGAATGTTAACCTATTTAAAGGTCTTACTCACATCGGCTACGGAGACCGTGATTACACAGTCAACCAGAACAGCTCTCATGCATGGTTCAGTGTTGCTTGCCATTTAGCTCGTCTGATAGGCTCATGTCACTGGGCAGCTCGCGGCTGGGTTTCCCTTTTGTTATCCATGATTGTTTGCAAGCCCTGCCACATCCGTTGAGCGTGAGACCCGGCGTAGTAGAATTCAATCTTAGTCCTGTATTGGCGCTTTGCCTGTTTGATGTCTCGAAGGTTGTAGCGGGATTTCTTATAAGTGTCCGGATTAGTGTCTCACTCCTTGAAAGCGGCAGCTCTTACCTACAGTATATCAGTGCGGATGTTGCCTGTAATCCATGGCTTCTGGCTGGGATATGTACATACGGTCATTGTTGGGATGACGTCGTCGACGCACTTATTAATGAAGCCGGTGACTGATGTGGTAAACACTTCAATGCCATCGGATGAAGCCTGAGCGCGAGAGCCCCAAACTACCCCAATCCTTTGTCATGTTAATGCCCTGCTGGCACTGTTTGAGTACTGGTTGATGTGTGAAGAGCTTGTTGTTAATGGCCAGGCCCTGTTGTCCCACACAAAGAAAGGCTTTAAAGTGACACTCCAGTCTCATTTTCACCTAATTTATGATCTGATTTACTTAGCAAAGGCACATCTCAATAGGTGGCCCAGGTAAGTCATGACATAGCACAAGTGGGGTGTGGGCCTTTCCTCTTTTGTTCTCTATTGAGCCTCAACTGTTAATTAAGCAAGGGGGAGGCCAATGACCTCACGGATTCCCATCAGACCAACTCCTTGAATGCCCTAATCCTTGAAGTCTGCAGTTGTGTCTAAAAAAACACTATTTTGTTCAAACCTTATTATTGTACCCTTTTGTCTGTGTACTTGGGATATCGCTTTTTAACAGTAAAAGTTTCAAAAAAAATGAATCGCTGGAGGACGTCTTTAACATTGACCCCAGAAGCCTCCACCAAACTCCCCAAAAACTCATAAGAGAGTAGAGCTCAATCTGAAAGTATTATTTTGTATTGGGAAGGAAGGGTCCAAGGCGGGATCGGGTGGGGGTGTGTTCTGTCTTGTGTGTTCTGTCCAGTATGTTTTCCTTCTTGCTATGGTTGGTGTTTGCTGGTTTCAAGGGCCTCACCGATGTGTGAAAGGTAAAGCGTGTCAAATTTCACCACATTAGATTCAAGTCAGGGTATGTGCAGGAGGGTTTAATTGACAGACTCAAGCTAGCCTATTGCACATGGGAAATACCTCCCCAGAAGAAGACAATAAGGCATCAAGTTGTTTGTTAATCATTCATACATGCACACATAAACTATTGTGTCTTTGAGATTGTTTCTCAACCCTAACATATAATATGGTTGGATGTCTTGATCAATTAGAATACCAGTAGTAGTTAACAAATTAACAAAAAAGTTAAACAATTAATTATACATGACACATTGAGAAACATGAATATTGTCCATATGCGACATCTATTCTAATTAGGCGATAAGACAATTCATCAATGTCTTGCGACTGAGATACATTGTTGGTTGAGGATACTAAATAATTGTTGAAAACCTGCCATGGCTAACAACTACTAAGCAAAATAGAGCTGCACCAAAAAGCACATTTACATGATCAATTCATAAAAAGGCAATAATTTCCATACAAAACATAATGAACTTCCAAGAATGTTTTTATTTATAGCTAGGCACTGAGGAACTACACAAATAGGCTGAACTAACCTATACATATACAAGTGAATTATGGAATACACATTGGAAATGTATTGAAGTATAGCTGAAATTTTGGGGTGGGGGGGGGGGGGGGGAAATGAGGCTTAAGTCTGGTTGATATCCAAGACAAACTGTCTGAGGAAAGGACTTGACATTAGCATTTCCCAACTAGATGGTCCAAGGAACTGCAGCGCTCTCAGTTTACATCTGACCTCTTTTACATCCTAGATTTAGTCTCAGAATTTGACCAACTTCAGCAATGCAAAACTGTTGAAGGTATCTGTTTGCTATACTATTCATAGGAGAGATGTCAATATTGTGTGGTAAACTCTGACAGACTTACTTACACTGTTTATACCAGTCAATTTACAGAAGTAAACAGAATACAGAAAGAGGTTGCGTGGGTGTCCTAAAAATAAATGAGCCCTATGAGTTGGGTCACATATCCCCACACTGTGCTATGAGGACGGGGAACTTGGGCTTGTTGTCCTGGCTGGTGGGAACATTTTGTGGGAGAGAGTGGAGTCCAGATCACGTTCAATATGACATTCTGAAATGGTACAAACATTTCTACACTACAGAATTAGTTAGAAACCAAATTAGGGTTGTGATTCTACGACCAGCACTTGATGTAGTGTATACAAATAATTATGTGGTTGTTGGAAAAAGATTTGGACAGGTAAGGTATTGGCGAAAGATACTTCTAATGTCTAAACAGTGTGTACTCTGATGTGTAGAACAGATTTGAGGTTTCTTTGACGTTTTTTTTTACTAGATTTGTATAGTAAAATCTGACTGACTATACAATACCAGATGTCTGCTTCAAATGTCTGCTTTCAACAAACACAAATAGGGCAGTTTCCCAGACACAGATTAAGTCTCATCCTGGACTAAAAAGATAACTCAAAGGAGAATTATTTGTAGTCCAGGACTAGGCTCAATCTTTTTATTAGTATAGTCAAGGACTCATCAATCCAGTACGATGTAGTCCAAGGTTAAATCATGGCTCTAAAATCACATTTGTAGATCTGAATTAACTAAGTGGCCTATTCCCTGCTTCTATTTCCATGAAACCCACCAGCCCATATAAAGTTTAATCATTGTTCTGTATGATCATTAAATCTTGCCTTGGGCACATGCAGTGCATTCTGAAAGTATTCAGACTCCTTCACTTTTTCCACTTTTTGTGTCACGCCCTGACCGTAGATTGCTTTGTATGTTTCTATTTTTAGTTTGGTCAGGGTGTGATGTGGGTGGGTATTCTATGTCTGGGTATTCTATGTTGTAGGTCTAGGTTTTCTGTTTCTGTGTGTTTGGCCTGGTGTGGTTCCCAATTATTTGTATTGCTTTAAAAAAAAAAAAATCTTATTAACACTTTGTTCTAGCTAGCTATTTGTGTAGGTAGCTATCAAGTAAACACAATGATATAGTAACTTGTTGACTTAACTCTAGAATGCCTACTTCAAGTGTTTTAGTACTAGTCTGTAATCTCAGGATTTAACTTATGCCTTTTTTTTCTTTTTTTTCTTATTTTTTTCTTATTTTTTCTTTCTCCTTTTTTTCTTTTTTTTTTTCTTTCGTTGTCTCTGATTGAAAACTATACTTAGGTTGCCTTTTCCCACCTGTATTTGTGGGTAGTTGTCTATGTGTAGTGACCTGCGAGCACTACGTAGCTTTACGTTCGTTTGTTATTTTCTTGTTTTTTTGGCGACATTAATTAAACTAAAATGTACGCTCACAACGCTGCGCCTTGATCCATTCCTTTCGACGAGCGTGACAATAGGGGCATAATAACATATTGTACGGAATACATTTGTACTGTAGTGAAGCCGTCTCTAGAGTAATGCAAGGTCTCTTTCATGATCATGTGAAACGTCAATTGCCTTGGAAATGCTGGGATATGTTTTTCAATTATGTTAAAGGTAATTAGGATGCAACTTTGATGGTGATACGATATGGATTACAATTATCATCATGAATATTAAGGCCATACGCACTACATGTTACACACAGACACTCAACCATGCAAATTAGCATTTATTATTTATTTGGACATCACACATTATCACATCCAATATCATACACATCAACCTACTCAGATTTGCTACACACATAATATCTTGTCTCAATTTTCTAACATCTTTGGCATTGGCTCACAGGCAAACAGGCAAGGGAATAAAACAAATATTGCTAGAACCTATTTCTTGAATTCTAAATATCAGACATTTGAAAGCTCTAGTTTTGACCTTCATACTACCTCTGATGGCAGTAACTTTACAAGCAATAATTATGGTCAATTTAGCCTGAGAATAGTATCTAGTTATGGTAAGGGGTGAAATAACCATAGCCAGTTATAATTGTAACGGTTTAGCAGATTATAAAAAAGATCAGTCTTTACATGGCTAAAAGAAAAGGAATATAACATATACTGTTTACAGGAAACTCACTCTACATCCTTAGATGAAGTTGCGTGGAAAAAGGAATGGGGTGGTGAAATAATTTTCTGTCATGGACAAAGGAACTCAAAGGGTGTGATGATATTAATTAACACAAATTTCGATCTGAATGTGCAAATAGTCAGGAATGATTCGCAAGGAAGGTGGATCCTTTTGAATATGAAAGTGGACGAAAATGAGATTTGGCTCATTAATCTATATGGTCCAAATCAGGATGATCCACACTTCTTCGAAACATTTATACCAATTTATTGAACTTACAGGCAACAAATGACCTAATCATTGTGGTAGGAGACTATAACACAGTGTTAAGTACCTCAATGGACCATAAAGGTAATCACTCTACAAACTATCATCACCTTTAGATTACTAAGAAAAGCTCATCCATTGTTTAAAAATTGCCTTTTTGCCTTTGTGCAGATTGCCATGTCTCATTTTCAATTAATTGATTAAATGATATTGTAAATTGGAATGGTAGAGTTATGTCCTTCATGGAGTTATCAGAATTGTCTGCTCATTCCAAGAGTACAACCAATTGATTACAGCATTGCCCCAAAAATGGAGGCTGATGGCAGCGGGAGGAGGTAGGGCACTGGTCTGTCTGCCCAATATAAAGGATCAAAACTGGTGGAGGATTAAAAATAGAATAAATAGGAAAGTATACCAGTTTCATTTGAGGACCAGGATGTTGACAACTGTGCCATACAGATTGCAAAATAGTTGGGAAAAGATTTTTGATGTACCGATTCCATGATACAGGGTGTATGAGTTGATATATAAAACAACGCAAGATTCAAGACTTCGTGCTTTTCAGCTAAAATTATTATATAGAATTCTTGCCACCAACAAAATGTTGAATATTTGGGGCATAAAATCATCGAAACTCTGCAGATTTTGTTGTGAGGATACAGAATCAATAGACCATTTATTTTGGTATTGCCCTCAGGTAGCCTGTTTCTGGTCGCAGGTTCAGGAATGGCTGAAAATGCATAGCATTGATCTATAATTGACCCTAGAAATAGTACTGTTAGGAGAACTGGAGAGACCGGGTCAGTCAATTACTAATATACTAATACTCTTAGTAAAAGTATTTATCTTCAACACGCAATCTGTAGATTCTATTCGATTAGATAGATTTAAATTGTACGTTAAACATCACAGCATAGTTGAAAGATATGTGTTGCGTAGAAACCCGGAGTGGGTGGCCAGCAGAGATAGATGGGATGGGCTGAGGGAAGCTGAGGGTTGGTATGTGGAATTGGAGACAAGTGGGAGTGGAGTTGCTGTGTGGGAGATAGAATGATGGTCAAAGACAAAAGTAAAAAATATTTTTTTTAAATAAAAAGTTCAAATAAAACAAGATAAAAAGTACACTTGAATGACACTAAGTGGCAGTGTTTTTACAACTAATGCCGGTTTGCCTGAGGCTGATGCCGTGCAGGTGTTTGTACACATGCATATACACACACTCTCATTCAAATAAACACATACAAGAACACACACATATATGTAATAGTGCCAGACATGCACACAAACATATACAGTTGACAATGCTGTTATGATTTTAATTGTCCTTGATGTCCTTTGTTTTAAATGGATTGTTAAAAAAAAATTGCATTTGCTGTTTTCTTCTGTCTTTTCCTTTTATCTCTTTAGTTCATTATCTTGGTTGTTGGTGCTTTGGGGGGTTCTTGGGGGTGGGGAATGGAATTAATTGTATTTTTTATTTTTCTTCCTGGGGAGTGTGGGAGGGGTCTCGAATGGTTGAGGGACAGCTATTGGGGAACTGTGGGGGGATCTTGGAGGGTTCGGGTTCACGTTTTTTGGCCTGGTGGTAGATTGGTCAGCATGCCTTTGAGCAAGGCATTGACCCTGGATGCTTCTGTTTGTCGCTCTGAATGGGAATCTGGTAGATGTCTGGTATTATGTAGTTATTGAGCGGCTTCACTGCAAGTATATTGTATGTTTCGAATATTCAATAAATCAATAAAAAAATCTCTTAGTGCTTTATATTACCTAAAGTTCTCTGCCCTCTTGGGAACCACAACCGGAAAAGAGCTCTACCTTCATTCTCCCAACTTCCTGGAAAACAGTAAGTCAAAGGCTGGTCGTTTGAAAAGGGTTGATGACTGTGTTAACACTGCACATGCAAACATGGACAGGAGAGAGACCACAATGGTCATATAATGAAAGCATCACCTTGCATCACAATCTGGTTTTGAAAGCCATTTTTGCCCTCAGTCATATTTCCCCCATGCTTAGCTATTTGTATTTCTAAGCTACACTCATGGTTTTATATGAGGAATTATTCCAAAAGCTATGTAAACTTTACAGACGTTTTAGTAAGGGGTGTCATTTCAACCTCTCCAAAGTGTCCGAATGAATTCCACTGCTATTACACATTGAATAAGCATAAAAGATCCCACGTTAATAAGAACTATTTAAAATAAAAATTATGAAAACAGATATACATTATACATTTTACCGGGCCTGACTCTTGCGATACAATCATACCCTGCAGTCCCCTTCATTCTCCTCATCCTTCTGTGGGTCACTCATGTGAAGAGTACGGTTGATGGCAAAGAAAAGGTTTTCACTTATGATGGAGGTGGGGAACTTGAATCGGTAGGGCGGAGACTTGCTCCACTAGTCAACTAGTCTTATACCTTCGCCAGTCCCATGTACATCACCAGGGAAATGTACGATAGCATGTCGCCCATCGTGACGTTCCCACTGCATCTTCTTTCACACAGGATATAGGCTACACAGGACAGGACACTGCTATACTGTAAATACAAAACAAAAAGAAGCAGACTATAACTATATAAAAAAAATACTAAATACATATAGTAAACTATCGATTTTTTATTTTCTAAAATGGAATCCAATCCTTCTAGAAAAGTTTTTTCTCTGCCCATGTCATAGGTCATTCCCACCATGTTTTAAATGTATTTATTTAACTAGGCAAGTCAGTTAAGAACAAATTCTTATTTACAATGACGGCCTACCCCGGCCAAACCCGGACAACGCTGGGCCAATTGTGCGCCGCCCTATGGGACTCCCAATCACAGCCGGATGTGATGCAGCCTGGATTCTAACCAGGTACTGCGGTGACGTTTTAGACCACTGCGCCACTCGAGAGCCCATCTGTGTCTGACTCACTAATAATTTCCTTCAAAGCCTCTTTCTCAGTATACCTGGCTTAAAAAAATGACAAAAACAACACACTGTTGGTGTGCAAAGATGTAGTCACTGGGTGGACATTTGATGTTCTAATTCAGCCATACATCATTGGAGAACATTGACAATAGGCTACTTTTGTTCGTAAGAACCTAACGATTCATGTAGCTCTAGTTTAAACACAGACCAAATTGAAACTTACCTTGTAAAATGTTTGTGGTTTAGTGAAAACAAAGTATAAAATGAACTCATTGACTCTCTGGGCTGTGAATCGATATTGATAAGTCACAGGCCAACAGATAACATATCCTTATCATCTGTGGAGTCTACACTTTCACCACATACCAACGTTGTTCAAGATTTGTATAGTTTTAGCTGTATAGTTTTAGCTTCTCCACACCAACAGACCGTCAGTCTCAGCTATCTTGAAATGGGCTCGTGAGTGTGGCCTGCCCTTTTATGGTTTAATGCCCATATACGGTACTAAGTCGCACCAAAGATTGTATGGTTTATCTAGAAATCTAAGATCCCCAGCTTTCAGGAGACACCCTGTATTCATGAATAGGGGCTACTGTTCTCATTTTGGCGACATTGAATACTTTTTTTTATATCAAAGTCCCCTATTTAGGGAACCCTACATTTGAAGAAGTTTTTAATGAATACACGTGGATTCCCCTTGGATAACTAAAGCCCCCATGCAGTGTTTGTAATTTAATTTAAAAATTCATCAATGTCTAATAAATTAGTGTTTATTTGATGAAAATAACTCCAAAATATATTTTGTATCAGTTATTTCCCTGAGCCTACTTTGGCCATTGAAATGCTCAGTTGGATCGTGTGGGCGTTAGGAAAAAAAATATGAAGATTTACATACAAAGCCCTGATTGGCTGATAGGATGGTCTAGAGCACAACCTCTTACCCAGATGGTCAGTTATTGGTCTATTATAATCAGATCATATTGTGAAATCATGGTGTGGGCCAAAAGTTCCATCCCACTTTAACAGGCTGAAATTCCAGGCATTTTTTAAAACAGCTCTTACACAAAAAAGGCATTACCATCATTTCCACAATTTCAGTGTTATTTCGACCTCATAGTGTAAAACATTTTTTTTTTTTATAGTAAGAAAATCACTTCTAATTGCACTGCCCATTTAAGTAGTACTAACTGTACGGTTGTCACCATACTCAATTTTCCATGGCTCTTTGATAACCTGATTTATGTCAAATGTGGTACAGCTTGGGAAATAAACAAATGTGACTCCATAAGGCTGTTTGTTTTTAACATTAGCCTACAGTTCTCAATAAATTAAGTCTGCTTCACGTTTTGTTTGCTTGATATGATACTTCTGAGTATCACAATACTGGTATATGGTTACAACCCTAGTACCAAGTCCCCTTTAGTTCCAGTCAGGGGTGTAGGAGCGACTCTGACATTTTGCTACAGGGATCCAGATTTAATGTTGTTGAAAAACAGCTTTTAAATGCCAATTTCTAGTGAATTTTTTGAAAGGGATACAAACAAATTTGAACTTACATATGGGCAAATTTTAAATTGATATATGGGCAAACTGATGTTGCCAACTACTTTTAATTATTTTTTCATTGGAACGATCAGCAAACTTAGGCATGCCAGCAACAAATGCTGACACTACACATCCAAGTATATCTTATGAAAGAGAAACATTGTAATTTTGAAATCAGTAAAGTGAGTGTGGAAGAGGTTAAAAAATTGTTGTCTATCAACAATGACAAACCACCAGGGTCTGACAACCTGGATGGAAAACTACTGAGGATAATAGCAGACGATATTGCCACTCCTATATGTCATAACTTAAATTTAAGGCTACTAGAAAGTGTGTGCCCCCAGGCCTGGAGGGAAGCAAAAGTAATTCCGCTACCTAAGAATAGTAAAGCCCCCTTTACTGTCTCATAGCTGACCAATCAGTCTGTTACCAACCCGTAGTAAACTTCTGGAAAAAATTGTGTTTGACCAGATACAATGCTATTTTACAGTAAACAAATTGACAAACTTTCAGCATGCTTACAGGAAAGGACATTCAACAAGCACAGCACTTACACAAATGACTGATGATTGGCTGAGAGAAATTGATGATAAAAAGATTGTGGGGGCTGTTTTGTTAGACTTCAGTGCGGTCAAAGTCTGCTGCTTTGTATTGACTACAGTTTGCTGCTCCTTTACATTTTCAACCATCTCGGTAACGCACCTTTCAACAGTTCTGGCAGACACAGGCATGTCTTTTATCTTTGAGATGATTGTGTCTCTTAGGCAATCCATCAAATAAGGCCTGCGAACTACTGAGGAAAGCCTCCTTGATACATTCCCCATCAGTAAATGGTTTTCCATGTTTAGCAATGCACTGTGCAACTTTGTAGCTCACCTATAGGGGCGGGCTCCTGAGTGGTGCAGCGGTCTACGGCACAGCATCTCAGTGCTAGAGGCGTCACTACAGACCCTGGTTCAATTCCAGGCTGTAACACAACCGTCTGTGATTGGGAGTCCCATAGGGCGGAGCACAATTGGCCCAGCGCCGTTAGGGTTTGTCCGGGGTAGGCTGTCATTGTAAATAAGAATTTGTTCTTAACTCACTTGCCTGGTAAAATAAATTAAAAGAAAAACCTCTGTTGCTTTTGTCATACCTGGACACTGCCTTATTGATTCCTTCAGCCTTGTACTCATCCTTGAAGTTTTTCTCATGTCTCGTTTCAAAATAATGCTGTACACTTCATGTCCGACAAACAACAGTTTTACAACAGAGAGCACAAACAGACCAGTCCTTCAGCAAAACAAACCCATATTCCTTTGTCCAAGAGGCAATAAATGAGCGGACACCTGCCTTCTTTTTCTTTGCTGATGACATTTTGCTCCCTGAACTTTTTTAAATAACAAAAGAAGGCTTACTAGCTGTTAGCCATGTGAAAACGAATCTCTCATCTTCAGTGCTGCCTTGGTTTTGAATTTGGCGGGAGAGGCGAGGGGGGGTTGTCTTGCGCTGAACTAATAATATGAAACTCCTGCAAAATCATGAAAGCCCATTGGCTAATCAGGATTGATATACCTTGGGAACTACAACGTTGCAGTGAATATCAATGCAATTTCGAAACCAATGCATGCAATTTCATTTATTTTCTCCAGTTTAAAAAAAGTATAATTATCGGCAAAAAAAAAGTGAGATAATAAACGTCTAGCAAAGGCTTAGCACGCCACACAAAAAAATAATACAAAAAATTAAAAACATTTTACTAGTTAGATAAAACCTGTAAAGCCAACTAGCTACTAGCCAAGATAAAGTTTTAGTTGCTCACGTTCGTTCTAACATATCAAAGTTTATTCTCATTCATACAGGTTTTACTTAAACTTACTTTGTTGTTACCAACAACAATTACTTTACCCGGTGCAGTGAGTAATGATGGGGGTGCTACACACACTGCCAGACTGCTTGTAACAACTGAGAGTGACAATGAAGCATTTAGTGGGGGCGGGGGGAAGTGACACATTCCAGCAGCAGAGGCCTTTTCAAAATCAGAGTCCCTCAACGAATCTGGGGATTCATTTTTCTAAATAAAATTCTTGCAGATTATTATTTGTATTATTGGGGGGAACCGTTTTACCTGGTTTTAACATGGGCATGTGTCTACCCTTCCCCCCCGGCTCCTACGCCCTTGTTTCTGGTCAGATCTTGAAGTTACGATTTACTAACTGGTATATGGGCGTAAAACAAATGGGCCTACATTTCCCTACTTACAGGAACTTATTCAAATACCGTATATAGCATCTAGCCTAACCGGTATGGAGACGTGAGGAGAATCATTGTTGTACTGTAATTCATGGTAATCTATCGCATCATTTAATGAGTGTGTGTGGATTGTGCTGGGCTAGGTCTCTGTCTGCCCACACGCCTCAGAGTGTGGTGCTGGTAGATGAAACGTACACATACCGGACTGTCACTGCGCTGTGGGGGTGGAGGAGGGGGGGGGGTGGAGAGGGAGACATTCAGCCCCTCTGAAAGAGCTGTTTGTACCCAAGGCATCCCTGCAGAAAACTCCTTCACCCACCAATAGTTACTGGCCATCAAGAGTCAGTCCACCCATGTATGTTACAGAGTCTCCTCTCTGCCATATCTTTGAGGGGGGAAGAAATGAAAGCTTGTTATGGCCAACAAAACCCCAGCTCATTGTGATCTGGTTGAGAGCTCCTGCTTCAATACTGAGACGCACAAGTTAAGGTCCAGAATTGTGTGCCAACCAACGAGGTGATTACTGCCATTAAACTTGCTTGAAAATAACATGATTAATAATGTCAATGATAAACAAAATGATGAGACATGCAGTCAGGACAAGTGCTTTGAGAATTGACTGACATTTTAAAGATGCAGTATGTTTCCAGTGATACGTGCATAGGGCTAGTACAGGGTTCTCCATTTTTTGGGGCTGCGACCCTTTTTGATGTTTCTTTTAAATTGCACCATGTAAAAAAAGGGTGTAATCAACGGCCAATGTTAACTTTTTCAATTGGGGCTATGACAGTTCATTACAAATCAGTCTGACAGTACTTCAATCTAAAGGAAGTATATTTGAAGTGACGAATGTATTCATGTATTGGGAAGTTCACAAGGTCATAGGCAATCATTGTATAATATTCTGTGTGTAGAAAATAAAATCATCATTAACCAGGTTTCCATCCAACCTTTATATGTGAGTAAAGTACATGTCGAATAAAAAAATGTACGTCAGGCTCGATGGAAACAGAAACATTTATCAGTAACATTTCAATATGTCGACAAAACAAAATACGCTAGACGAGGTGCACTCCATTCATTTTCCCTGACACCCGAAAGTACTCATTACCTTTTGAATGCTTAGCAGGTGGTCACGTTGTCACGTTCCTGACCTTATTTCCCTTGTTTTGTATTTATTTAGTATGGTCAGGGCGTGAGTTGGGATGGGTTGTCTATGTGTGTTTTTCTATGTTGGGATTTTGAGTTCGGCCTGGTATGATTCTCAATCAGAGGCAGCTGTCAATCGTTGTCCCTGATTGAGAATCATACTTAGGCAGCCGGGGTTTCACGTTTGGTTTGTGGGTGTTTGTTTCCTGTGTCAGTGTTTGTGCCACACGGGACTGTTACGGTTAGTTTGTTTGTTATTTTGTATCGTGTCTTGTTTTCGTGTATATTAAAATCATGGAAACTTACCACTCTGCACATTGGTCCTCCGATCCTTCTCGCCTCTCCTCGTCCGAGGAGGAAGAAATAGACTGCCGTTACAGCAGGACAGGAAAATTGTCAAATTCATGCACTTATCAAGAGAACATCCCTGGTCATCCCTACTACCTCTGATCTGGTGGACTCACTAAATACACATGCTTCCTTTGTAAATTATGTCTGAGTGTTGGAGTGTGGCCCTGGCTATCCGTAAAAAGAAAATTTAAAAAAAGAAAATGGTGCCGCCTGGTTTTCTTAATATAAGGAATTTGAAATGATTTATACTTTTACTTTTGATACTTAAGTATATTTTAGCAATTACATTTACTTTGATACTTTAAGTATATTTAAAACCAAATACTTTTAGACTTTTACTCAAGTTGTATTTTACTGGGTGACTTTCACTTTTTCTTGAGTCATTTTATATTAAGGTATCTTGACTTTTACTTGAGCACTTTTCCACCACTGTTAACTTGGAGTCACGCGATGACTTTGTATGGTCGTCCCACTACGACTTGTCTGGAAAGCATGCAGTTTATTAGGCTACAGATTAAATAAATTATGATGAACTTCACAGAGTGGTGAAAGTAAGTTCACAGAGTGGTGAAAGTAAGTGGATGAGCTTGATGCTCATTTCCAATAAATATTGAGGGCCTTATTCTGGTGACATGATCATCAATGCTTGGCTGCTGTCATGAAAAGGTATTTTATGACATCTAGCGGCTACCAGAGGTTACTGATGTAACCCCGGTTCTACGAACCAAGTGCATTTTTTATTGCCCCTACACTCACTTCTTGAATGACCAATGGCACCACACACTAGGCTTCGGTATTTTTCTGCTACCCCTGCAATATCCATGCTGATAACTGGTTTCCAACCTGCCATCAAAGCAGACGTACCCATTCTATCAATATACTCACATACCCAAGCTGTGTTCAAATACCCATACTAATATACCATATACTACATGCTTGATGAGTATATACTTCATACTATATACTATTAGTTCATTTTAGTATATTGTAACCAAACGATAACCTTTCAGTTGAGCTTTACATGTCTACTGGAAGTTGATGCTGTTGCTATGCAGCCTCTTGCTAGCTTGTTAGCATAACAAATTACTAGTTAGACATTTTACAACTTTGTGTGTTTTGGAAATTTGAACTGTTTAGAGCACACACTGCCCGCTCTGGCCAAGGAGCAGGGTTGATCCAAGTTCTCTGACCTCACAAAGGCAGTCAAGCACCCAAGCTAACTGGCTAAAGTTGGCTAGTTTGCTTGCTACTTCCAGACACAAATACATTTCTGGGGGATTTCTGGGGGGAATGGCCCTAGCCCTCAACCGCCGATCCAACAGGTCCCAGACGTGCTCAATGAGATTGAGATCCGGGTTCTTCGCTGGGCATGGCAGAACACTGACATTTCTGTCTTGCAGGAAATCATGCACAGAATGAGCAGTATGGCTGGTGGCATTGTCATGCTGCAGGGTCATGTCAGGATGAGCCTGCAGGAAGGGTACATGAGGGAGGAGGATGTCTTCCCTGTAATGCACAGCATTGAGATTGCCTGCAATGACAACAAGCTCAGTCCGATGATGCTGTGACACATCGCCCCAGACCATGACGGACCCTCCACCTCCAAATTGATCCCGCATCAGAGTACAGGCCTCGGTGTAACGCTCATTCCTTCGACGATAAACGCGAATCCGACCATCACTCCTGGTGAGACAAAACCGCGACTCGTCAGTGAAGAGCACTTTTTGCCAGTCCTGTCTGGTCCAGCGACGGTGGGTTTGTGCCTGTAAGCGACGTTGTTGCCGGTGATGTCTGGTGAGGACCTGCCTTACAACAGGCCTACAAGCCCTCAGTCCAGCCTTTCTCAGCCTATTGCGGATAGTCTGAGCACTGATGGAGGGATTGTGCGTTCCTGGTGTAACTCGGGCAGTTGTTGTTGCCATCCTGTACCTGTCCCGCAGGTGTGATGTTCGGATGTACCGATCCTGTGCAGGTGTTGTTACACGTGGTCTACCACTGTGAGGACGATCAGCTGTCCGTCCTGTCTCCCTGTGGCGCTGTCTTAGTCGTCTCACAGTACGGACATTGCAATTATTGCCCTGGCCACATCTGCATCCTCATGCCTCCTTGCAGCATGCCTAAGGCACGTGTCACACAGATGAGCAGGGACCCTGGCATCTTTCTTTTGGTGTTTTCAGAGTCAGTAGAAAGGCCTCTTTAGTGTCTAAGTTTTCATAACTGTGGACCTTAATGCCTACCTCTGTAAGCTGTTAGTGTCTTAACGACCGTTCCACAGGTGCATGTTCATTAATTGTTTATGGTTCATTGAACAAGCATGGGAAACAGTGTTCAAACCCTTTACAGTGAAGATCTGTGAAGTTATTTGGATTTTTATGAATTATCTTTGAAAGACAGGGTCCTGAAAAAGGGACGTTTCTTTTTTTGGTGAGTTTAGTAAGGTTAGTGCGGTTATGCTGAGTACATTTACGAAACTTGGTTCTATCGGGTTTTTCTCCTCTGCCTATAGAACGGTGACATCAAAACACTGATATCGATTTTTCTATTGTGTTATTGACTGTGCTTTTGTTTATCCTATGTGTAACTCTGTGTTGTTTTGTGTCGCGCTGCTTTTCTTTGTCTTGGCCAGGTTGCAGTTGTAAATGGGAACGTGTTCTCAACTGCCCTACCTCGTTAAATAAAAGTTTTTTTTTTTTTTGAGCCTTAGACTTTCATTTCATGTCATTGTGCCAACTCACAATAGCATCTGAATTCTTTATTAGATTTGAATTTTCCATCAGCAGGGAAATGCTGCCGAATTTTATCCTGAAATAAAAACAATTCTCCCCATATTCTAGCCGAATTGGTAGAATATGCTTGCTCTTCTTTTAGTGCCTCTATGGCTTTGCTATAGTTGACCTCTTCCTGGCTGTGGCCTGTGTTTAGATTTACTCACTCACTGCTCTAATATATGCCAATTTAACCATTATCTAAAGTAATGATACACACTTCCCTGGAGAGTAGTTATGGTTCTTGTGCCTTTTAATTGGTAACGGTTTTGATACCTTGTATTAGAACCAATACTAGAACGTCTGCCAGTTAACTACTGGAGAATGTGTGTTCCTTTATTCAGTCACACAGTGCAGCCAGTCGGGCTGATAGGGTCCATTGTGCTTCTACACCTGCATTACTAGCTGTTTGGGGTTTTAGGCTGGGTGTCTGTACAGCACTTCGAGATATTAGCTGATGTACGAAGGGCTATATAAAATAAAATTGATTGATTGATTGATTGTCCGTCCATAATATACATCTCTTGTTAATACACACTCTGGAAACAAAAACAGACACACAAAACAAACAGTATTTGGTTAGGAATGTCTTCCTTTCTAATTTGAAAAGAGTCATTTCTACTCCATAAAATGTTTTTTTAATTACTCTATGTAATTTTAAATGTTGTACCCACATGGTAGTTCCTCCTATGCACATTTCCGTGTAGGGTTTAACTTTATAGCTGGTTTCCCAATCATAACCAACTGTTTTACCAGTACACTGATTACTAATTACTCTTTTACAATGTTTATATTTTTGTATATTTTTTGTTATTTAAAAAAAAAAGTTTTTAAAATGTACCTGTGGGAATATTTGTATTTTTTCTCAGGATTGTGACCTGGAATCACATAGCTTTTAACTGTGTCATATCATCCCATGGCTGTTTCTCTGCTTCAACAGAGAAACACAACCCCTACTTCTGCTTCAACAAAAAGATGCCAATCGGAGATGTCCCCTGCTCCTACAGGGTCACCCTGCTTCAACAGGGGTCTAGGACTTTCCCTATTCAGAAATAACTCTGCTACCACAAAGTTTCTAACTCGGGGTGTCTTTGCTACAACAAATACATAATGTGCACAACCTGTTCTTAGAACAGGATTTTCTATGATGTTTAAAAGAAAACCAGTCTCACCCTGAATTTCTCTTATCTGTCCGGAATGACATATCTACTGACTGACACTCCCGGCAGGTCCAAGGTGGGTCCCCCTCTGCTCCGTTTTATTACATTTACATTACATTTACATTTAAGTCATTTAGCAGACGCTCTTATCCAGAGCGACTTACAAATTGGTGCATTCACCTTATGATATCCAGTGGAACAACCACTTTACAATAGTGCATCTAACTCTTTTAAGGGGGGGGGGGGGGTTAGAAGGATTACTTTATCCTATCCTAGGTATTCCTTAAAGAGGTGGGGTTTCAGGTGTCTCCGGAAGGTGGTGATTGACTCCGCTGACCTGGCGTCGTGAGGGAGTTTGTTCCACCATTGGGGTGCCAGAGCAGCGAACAGTTTTGACTGGGCTGAGCGGGAACTGTACTTCCTCAGAGGTAGGGAGGCGAGCAGGCCAGAGGTGGATGAACGCAGTGCCCTTGTTTGGGTGTAGGGCCTGATCAGAGCCTGAAGGTACGGAGGTGCCGTTCCCCTCACAGCTCCGTAGGCAAGCACCATGGTCTTGTAGCGGATGCGAGCTTCAACTGGAAGCCAGTGGAGAGAGCGGAGGAGCGGGGTGACGTGAGAGAACTTGGGAAATCTAACATCTAACGGAGCCCCTGTGCACAGTTTAACCTAGGTCTCTTGGGAGCAATCTGCAAGCGGAGTTAGCATCCCACCACTGTCACTAATTTGTCGTGGAATATCTAATCCAAGGGAAGAGAGACTGCAGATTCTTTCAAACACTTTATCATGAGATTTGCAAAAATGGAGAATCAACTACCCACTCAACAGCGCATAGTTGAAAAGGATCAACAAACAGTGCCGGTTCAATGCCTTTATAGAGAAAATACATACAACCCCTTTTCTGTATTCGTGGCAGTCAGAAGATAGTGTATAAAAGGTCATTTGTTGTCTGTGTAAACTTAAGATAGGACAAGGTTGATAGCCCAAGGGCTTAACCGTCTACCTGCATTCACAACAACAAACACTATATTGTACTCCTTTCTGCAAGGTGTCAGGTTTTGGCCAGGAATGTTTGGTTTTGTTCACTAGATGTCCCCCTTGCACCTTTTTTGTACCTTTTGTTTTTCTTGCCCTAATTATTGTTTGCACCTGTAAGTCATTCCCTTGTTAGTATTTAAACCCTGTGTGTTCCTTAGTTCCTTGCTCAGTGTTTGTATGTTAGCACCCAGCCCCAGCCTTTGTGAACATTTTTCTCTTGTTGGATTTTCCAGAGGTTCTCTGGTTTTGTTCTCGTGTGTTTTTGGATTGGTCTTTTGAGGTTTGTTTTTTCCCTTGCTGTTTTTACCACTTTGTGGATTTTCTTTTGTATTTTGGAAGATATCTATTTTTTATTAAACCACCATCTCTAGTACTGCTGTGTCTGCCTCATCTTCTGGGTTCTGCCAATTATTAGTGACTGTTTCTCGCACCGGGTCCTGACACAAGGTTCCGTACATGTGATTTTCTGTAGATAGTAAACCCACTGGATTTCACATGCTGCGGTCGCACCCAAACATCTCTTAGCTGTAAGCCCAGTCTTATGACTAAGTGACACCAAGACAAGTTTGTATCAAGTTAGAAAAAACACTAGCATATAACAAGAGACTATTCTTTAAGCAGTAAAACACGGGATAGCATGACTAATTATGCAATTTTACACGACAGCACCCACTTTTATAAAATAAGAGATTGCTTCTTCTATGCAAACGAAAGATGCCCAACAATTGAACAGAGCAGTAGCTGAGTTTAAGTGCCATTCTGGGACTTTGGCTAATACAGCTTTATTTAAATGTTGTGGTAACATTCTGATATCGAGTATCATGATGGTATCGAGTATCATGATATTAAACCTGGTATCGAAGTCAGAATTTTGGTATCGTGACTACGCTACAAAGACGATCATCAACATCACCCAACAGTTATACCTACAGTCATCCTGCAGAGTAATACACAATGGACACCTCACTGATAGCTTCCCTGTAAACACAGAAGTTTGACATGGCTGCCTGTGGTTCCCCCTTCTCTTTCCAATGGCAGTCAACTGGATAATGAAGGAAACCACCACAGGAGAAAACCTTGGATCCTCTGGTCCCAATTAGCAGACCTAGACTTTGTTGACAACATAGTACACATAAAACATTTGCAGAACAAGATGTACTGGAGGAAGTGACAAGTGATATTATCAAATCAATTCTCTATGTGTAATTTAATTATGCGATTAAACTAATCATTAAACTACTTTAATCAATTAGGATGCCAGGGCACCACGGAAAATATGTTTATAGAGTGTCAATTTCCCGAATATAACTCTTCAGATATTGTCAAAACAGTCACTTATTAATGTATGATTATTTTCAAAACAGTGCTTATTAATGTATTATAATTACCTCATCAGTTCTCATTACTGAATGTCGCAAACCCTTGGGTATCAGCACGAACCCTAGCATAAATTATGAATAAGTGATATACAAATTGGCTTAAATTGCATCATATCACCTTTTCAATATTAGTTATCAACTAATATAAAGCCATGTTATCCTGAACATCAGTGTTCATATTTAATATAATATGCACAGGTGTGATAGTTGAATTAATTAATCGCAATGTAAGCCTACCACAGGAGGTTGGTGGCACCTTAATTGGGGAGAACGGGCTCGTGGTAATGACTGGAATGTGGAATCAGTGGCATGGTATCAAATACATCAAACACATGGTTTCCAGGTGCTCCAGTCTGGTTTCCATAGCCACAAAGTCCGACTCCACAGCCACATTCTGCCGTGTGAATGACAGCATTACTTTCTTAAAGAGACAGTGCACACTTTTATAAAAGAAGTGTGCTTCTTCTGTGCAAATGTTGTTGATCAGTACAATACAATATGTTCTCCTAGCAGTTGCCAATAAAATAAGTCATAAAAGGGAGGGATTGTTTGTCATCTGTAGCCCTGTGAAATTAGCTAAAACAAGCTCAATGCATGCATCACTCCTATTGAATAATATGCATTCACCTGTATTGTGAATAGACCTAGGTTACATCTTGATTCACCTGGTTTATCAGTGAAGATTTACCATTCAAATAAATTATTACTATTGTTGTTTTGTAGTTAGATTGGTAAAGCCAAAGTCAAATTGATTGTATAATTGATTCATTAATGCATACATGGCTGTCTCAAATTTTTTACATTAAAATGTTCAAATTGAATGATATTGAACTCAAAAGATGCCCAACGATTGAATCAAATCAAATCAAAATCAAATTAATTTATATAGCCCTTCTTACATCAGCTGATATCTCAAAGTGCTGTACAGAAACCCAGCCTTAAACCCCAAACAGCAAGCAATGCAGGTGTAGAAGCACGGTGGCTAGGAAAAACTCCCTAGAAAGGCCAAAACCTAGGAAGAAACCTAGAGAGGAACCAGGCTATGAGGGGTGGCCAGTCCTCTTCTGGCTGTGCCGGGTGGAGATTATAACAGAAGATGGACAAGATGTTCAAATGTTCATAAATGACCAGCATGGTCAAATAATAATAATCACAGTAGTTGTCGAGGGTGCAGCAAGTCAGCACCTCAGGAGTAAATGTCAGTTGGCTTTTCATAGCCGATCATTAAGAGTATCTCTACCGCTCCTGCGGTCTCTAGAGAGTTGAAAACAGCAGGTCTGGGACAGTAGCTGAGTTTACATATCTGGATCAAGTGTCATTCTATGACTTTGGCTAATATGCCTCATGTTTTTGCAGTGGTATCATTTTGGTATCGAGTATTGTCATACTAAATCTGGTATCGAAGCGAAATTCTGGTATCATGACAACACTACCTCCATCTGTTACCGTTTTTTCATAAAACAGCATTTCCCCTTAACCTCTAAGATTAGGCGATCCTCTCCCAAGAAGTTTGGGGAGAGGATCGTTTCCTTCATTTCCAACAAAGTCTCTCACCATTCCATTCTATGAGCCACTGGGCAGCATCATGCAATGCACCCTGGACTGAAGAGGCAGAAAAATAGGAGAATTTTGGTGGACCCTCTGTTAAATTAAACATTTCTGAAGGTAGGAATATTGCTAAAATATTATCAATGGGTCATGCGAGAGAAGACAACCTCCCGCGTTATGACATCGTCCCAAATTGAATTGATTGTTTTAGCAATCTAAAAATCATCTTCCTATTAACTTCCTGTTTTAGTGCGAGCGGCTTTATCACAATGCTACATCATACTGACTGTATTTCTGCCTGTGTGAACGGCAAGAGCTCAGATACACATGAAATGACCCCAGCAACCAATAGAACATCAGAGATGCCCTAAAACATTAAAAATGGCTGAATCTTTCCTTTAAGAACACCGATGACAACAGTTATGCTGTTACATTCTACAGAGAACCTAGTTAGTAGGCCTAGCCTATGTAATTACAATAATTATTGACCTTAGTTTAAGCTACCACATTGTTCCCACACACACACACTGACACTTTCACTCTCTCACACACATGCAAGGACATGGACATAAAAAGGACCTGCAACAGTTTATGTAGCATACTTTGTATGCTTCTTCAATGTTCGATCAATAAACTCTGTATATCTCACTCACTCCTCGAGTTTCATGTTTCTCTGTAACAGTAGGTAGATACACCAATGAGGGGAGACTACTCGACACTGACAGGTTATTCTGGTATGTAAAATCATTGTGGTTATAACTGACCATGAGAATAGACAGCTACTGTACCAAAATGAATTGAGCCCCTAGTGTTGGCATAATGATACACTACCCTACACAAAATAAAAAATCTACTTTGTCATCAAATGTGATGACAGAGTCCAGCCCTTTTGCTGCCACGTATGCTGCCTGTGTGTGTGTCCCTGCAGCAATGTTCCAACATCTAGTGGAAAGCCTTCCCAGAAGAGTGGAGGCTGTTGAAGCAGCAAAGGGAGGACCAACTCCATATTAATGTGGTTTTGGAATGAGATGTTCGACAAGCAGGTGTCCACGTACTTTTGGTCATGTAGTGTATCCCCCTACCTTGTCCTTGCCTGTTGGCTTTTCTGCATATAAAGAAATTAAATACAGATCCTATTTCGACGCACAAAACCATTCAAATGAAGTCCGATGTGTTTTCTTCCACTTTTCCGGAAACATTTGGACAACATCACAAACCCTGCTGCTGATGGCAGTGGCATATGTTATTCAAAGAGATAAATAATGTAGCCTAAGCTACATAAAATAGGCCTTTTACAACATTAAATCATGACAGGAGCGTTTGATTCTTTTTAAAGAGATGGAGTCCAGGCAGGATACTTTAGGAAACGTTCTGAAAGGACATATAGGCCTATAGAGAGAATCTGCAAACACACATATGCACATCCCTGTAAAAGCACCCGTCAATCAAAGCCACCAGCATATTTCAGACACAAGCAAATATTTCTCCTTTCCTTAAAATGCATTAAAAACCTAGGCCTACCGAAAGTATGATATAAGATAATGAACTGACAAGGAAAGTATGAAGGGGCCAGCTATGCAATAGTATGGAGATGAAATTAACAATCATTAAAATAGAAACAAATACATGCAACATGTCCATAACCTTTTTATCAGCGACGCTGATTATCGAAGGGGAGTGTTGGAAATATTTTTCAAATATTGTGAGGAACTGTTATTATTTGGATGGATGAAAATACCATAATAACACTTTGTTGACTTACTGTGTGAGGTGAAGAAAAAAATGACAGAAGCCCAGCTGGGCACATTCCTTCTTTTGACATGAAGTGAAAGCAGGCCAGGTACTTACGTCTGTGAGTGCTCCGTTTGCTCACATGGAACATGTAAATGATTAAATAAATCAAAACTTGTTTCTCAGAAGTGTAGCAGGTTGTGAAATCTGCAAACTACGTTTCCACTCCGAGAATGAAAACAGTAAATTACTGTACTTAATACATGCATTAACAGAAATTAATATAACCAAATGACAGGGATTAATGGTAATTTGCCTGTTTTACAAACGGTAGGCTACCACATGGGCATTCATAAAAGTGCATTGCGGGCCAACACTATAGCCGAAGCTACTATTCTACTTCGCGGGGATAGGAGTGCTGTAATTTTGGGGGGTCTTGTCTAAGATGGCATATCGGCCAGGACCGGACCTGATCAGCAATTATTATTCTGTATATTAAGAAAAGACTCCTTATCAAATTATACCATGCCAGGTTGGAGAGGATTGGTGCATTGTCCATTTGACACAACATTATCGCTTTATAGGCGTAAGAGCCAAAACAACCTTGTCCACGGCTGTTGAAAAATTATTTGTATAAAAAGTCCACACAAATGATTGTTTTTACTTTAGCGCCATATAAACTTAGCAAAAAAAGAAACATCCTCTCACTGTCAACTGCGTTTTATTTTCAGCAAACTTAACATACAGTATGTAAATATTTGTATGAACATAACAAGATTCAACAACTGCGACATAAACTGAACAAGTTCCACAGACATGTGACTAACAGAAATGGAATAATGTATCTCTGAACAAAGGGGGGGTCAAAATCAAAAGTAACAGTCATTATCTGGTGTGGCCAACAGCTGCATTAAGTACTGCAGTGCATCTCCTCATGGACTGCACCAGATTTGCCACTTCTTGCTGTGAGATGTTACCTCACTCTTCCACCAAGGCACCTGCAAGTTCCCGGACATTTCTGGGGGGAATGGCCCTAGCCCTCACCCTCCGATCCAACAGGTCCCAGACGTGCTCAATGGGATTGAGATCCGGGCTCTTCGCTGGCCATTGCAGAACATTGACATTCCTGTCTTGCAGGAAATCACGCACAGAACGAGCAGTATGGCTGGTGGCATTGTCATGCTGGAGGGTCATGTCAGGATGAGCCTGCAAGAAGGGTACCACATGAGGGAGGAGGATGTCTTCCCTGTAACGCATAGCGTTGAGATTTCCTGCAATGACAACAAGCTCAGTCCGATGATGTTGTGACACACCGCCCCAGACTATGACAGACCCTCCACCTCCAAATTGATCCCGCTCCAGAGTACAGGCCTCGGTGTAACGCTCATTCCTTCGACGATAAACGTGAATCCAAACATCACCCCTGGTGAGACAAAACCGCGACTCGTCAGTGAAGAGCACTTTTTGCCAGTCCTGGTCCAGCGACGGTGGGTTTGTACCCGTAAGCGACGCTGTTGCCGGTGATGTCTGGTGTGGACCTGCCTTACAACAGGCCTACAAGCCCTCAGTCCAGCCTCTCTCAGCCTATTGCGGACAGTCTGATCACTGATATGCGTTCCTGGTGTAACTCGGGCAGTTGTTGTTGCCATCCTGTACCTGTCCTGCAGGTGTAATGTTCGTATGTACCGATCCTGTGCAGGTGTTGTTACACGTGGTCTGCCACTTCGAGGACGATCAGCTGTCCGTCCTGTCTTCCTGTAGCGCTGTCTTAGACGTCTCACAGTACGGACATTGCAATTTATTGCACTGGCCACATCTGCAGTCCTCATGCCTCCTTGCAGCATGCCTAAGGCACGTTTATATAGATGAGTAGAGACCCTGGGCATCTTTCTTTTGTTGTTTTTCAGAGTCAGTAGAAAGGCCTCTTTAGTGTCCTAAGAATTCATAACTGTGACCTCAATTGCCTACCGTCTGTAAGCTGTTAGTGTCTTAACTTCTCTTATCTACGGATACCGGATGAATTCGACAACATACGGTGATCACCACAAATAGTCATATTAAACATTCCTGAAAATACAAGTGTCTCACATGCTTCAAAAGCCTAGAATCTTGCTAATCCAACTGCGTTGTCAGATTTAAAAAAGGATTTACTGCGAAAGAATACGATGCGATTATCTGAGCACAGAGCCCCATACCAAACTACTTTTTCAACCAGCACAGGCGTAACAAAATCACAGATTGCAATGAAATAAATCATTTACCTTTGAAGATCCTGCTCTGTTTGCAATCCCAAGGCTCATTGTTACACAATGAATGGTCTTTTGTTCGGTTAAATCCATTTTTATAGCCTAACACGAAACATTTTGTGAACGCTTATCTCRTTGAATTTCGTGTCATTCAATTTTMGACGAAACATTCGACGTAAATACACAGACTAAACCTGACTTTATCCAGTCATGTATGGTTTCCTTGCAATCAACTGTTTGTTTGTAACACAACCAAACTTGTTGGGTCATTTCGCGGGACGTATTGACCCGAAAAAATGGTTGGAAGACAACAAGTAACTACCTCATTGTGCACCAATTATATGACTGCTGTTTTGTTGATTGACTGTATTTTAACCCAATGACCACTGATCGTCTTGAAATCTAGCTGGGTAGATAGCCAATGAGCAGAGGTAAACGGCAATATCTAATGTTTGTGTTTTGGAAGACCAACCCATGTAGTAAACTCCGGCGTAAAGATCGTCATTCGCCATTGAAGTTTCATACTGGAAGTAGCCAAACTCATTACGCACAGCACTGTTTCGGTAACAAGCATCTTCAGATGTTTATATATYGAAAATCATGGCGAATAAGTCAGGGAAAGCTAAATCTAAGACTAGATATACGAATGTAGACACAATTATAGAGGAAATTGATCGTGAAAGTGAAACATATGCTTTTGGAAGACAACTCAGTTAGCGACCATGACTCAAATGGAATGACTCAAACGAAGAGGACATTGTTTTGGACTGGTAAGTTCTTCTCATGCTAATGCCATTGTTTGAAATTAATAATATAAAATATTATTTGTGATTGTTTTTACATTTTATTTGCAATATATAAAAATGTAATGAAATGTGTAAAGTACACATTGGCTATACTTCCTCCAGCGCATGCTTCCTCAACTCTGTGTCTGCCGCCAACGTGTCCATCCCCAACGTGTGTCCATCCCCCTCTGAAGCTGGTTCATCCAGCTGGACCCCTGCTGTCTCTGGCTCCACACCTCCCGGGCCATCTAGAGGTAAACTGTTCATATTTACAATTGAGGGCTATATAAATAGATTTGATTTGATAGAGGACTGAGGGACTTCCAAATATTGAAAGTGTGTAAATAGTTACCCATGTTATTCTGTAAATGTATATATTTTTTTCTCCCATTTTTTTTAATGTATGTTGTATTTTAGGTGTCTTCAGGCGGAAATTGAAAGAAGGGGGGGGTAGCTGTAAGACCGTTCCACAGGTGCATGTTCATTAATTGTTTAATTGTTCATTAATTGTTTATGAACAAGCATGGAAACAGTGTTTAAACCCTTTACAATGAAGATCTGTGAAGTTATTTGGATTTTTACAAATGATCTTTGAAAGACATCGTCCTGAAAAAGGGCCGTTTCTTTTTTTGCTGAGTTTAGCTTATAGTGCTCTACACTCCTGCTCATCTAGCAGATTAGCTGCTTGAGCAAAGGACAGTTGAAAAGAAGAGGAAAATTATGGACAGCATACGAAGTTTAATAGACAGCCTAAGATAGCAAACAATTGCTTATAACATTAATAAACACCCTGCTTATTAGTCAAGTTTATATCCATGAAAAGAAGTTAATAAATCCTAAAATGAATGTAGGCCTATAAATGGTTTAATGGTTATTTTATTTTCATCCATAACCATCAGTTACAACTGTTATTCAATTACCGTCACACCGTAACGCTGACTAGGCTAGGAGACCCTAAGTTTGTGCATTTTCCAAGCCATTACTAAACACCAGTGGAAGCTCCTCAGAGAGGAAGGGGAGGACCATCCTCCTCAGTGAATTTCATAAAAATAAAGAAACAATGTTTCCTTTTTAGATAAAACTATACTAAATACACAGTTGAAGTCGGAAGTTTACATACACCTTAGCCAAAATACATTTAAACTCAGTTTTTCACAATCCTGACATTTAATCCTAGTAAAATTCCCTGTCTTAGGTCAGTTAGGATCACCACTTTATTTAAGAATGTGAAATGTCAGAAAATAATAGTAGAGAGAATGATTTATTTCAGCTTTTATTTCTTTCATCACATTCCCAGTGGGTCAGAAGTTTACATACACTCAATTAGTATTTGGTAGTATTGCCTTTAAATTGTTTAACTTGGGTCGAATGTTTCGGGTAGCCTTCCACAAGCTTCCCACAATAAGTTGGGTGAATATTGGCCCATTCCTCCAGACAGAGCTGGTGTAACTGAGTCAGGTTGACACGACTTCCGCCGAAGTCGGTCCCTCTCTTTGTTCGGGCGGCGTTGGGCGGTCGACGTCACCGGGGTTCTAGCCATCGCCGATCCACGTTTCATTTTCCATTTGTTTTGTCTTTGTCTTACACACCTGGTTTCAATTCCCCAATTACTTGTTCAATATTTAACCCTCTGTTCCCCCATGTTTGTTTGTGAGTGATTGTTTTTATGTAATACGGTCCGCTTATGTGGGCTCGCTTATTTTGTATTCTATTTGTCTATTTTGAGTAAAATACGTTTATTTACTCATATCTGCTGTCCTGCGCCTGACTCCTCTACACCAGCTACACACAGACTACATTACACAGGTTTGAAGACCTCCTTGCGTGCACACACTTTTTCAGTTCTGCCCACAAATGTTCTATAGGTTTGAGGTCAGGGATTTGTGATGGCCACTCCAATACCTTGACTTTGTTGTCCTTAAGCCATTTTGCCATAACTTTGGAAGTATGCTTGGGGTCATTGTCCATTTGGAAGACCCATTTGCGACCAAGCTTTAACTTCCTGACTGATGTCTTGAGATGTTGCTTCAATATATCCACATAATTTTCCATCCTCATGATGTCATCTATTTTGTGAAGTGCACCAGTCCCTCTGCAGAAAAGCACCCCCACAACATGATGCTGCCACCCCCGTGCTTCACGGTTGGGATGGTGTTCTTCGGCTTGCAAGCTTCCCCCTTTTTCCTCCAAACATAACGATGGTCATTATGGCCAAACAGTTCTATTTTTGTTTCATCAGACCAGAGGACATTTCTTCAAAAAGTACGATCTTTGTCCCCATGTGCAGTTGCAAACCCTAGTCTGGCTTTTTTATGGCGGTTTTGGAGTAGTGGCTTCTTCCTTCCTGACCGGCCTTTCAGTTTATGTCGATATAGGACTCGTTTTACTGTGGATATAGATATTTTTGTACCTGTTTCCTCCAGCATCTTCACAAGGTCCATTGCTGTTGTTCTGGAATTGATTTGCACTTTTCGCACCAAAGTACATTCATCTCTAGGAGACAGAACGCGTCTTCTTCCTGAGCGGTATGACGGCTGCGTGGTCCCATGGTGTTTATACTTGGGTACTGTTGTTTGTACAGATGAACGTGGTACCTTCAGGCATTTGGAAATTGTTCTCAAGGATGAACCGGACTACAAGGTCTATAATTTTTTTTCTGAGGTCTTGGCTGATTTCGTTTGATTTTCCCATGATATAAAGCAAAGAAGCACTGAGTTGGAAGGTAGGCCTTGAAATACATCCACAGGTACACCTCCAATTGACTCAAAATATGTCAATTAGCCTATCAGAAGCTTCTAAAGCCATGACATCATTTTATGGAATTTTCCAAGCTGGTTAAAGGCACAGTCAACTTAATGTATGTAAACTTCTGACCCACTGGAATTGTGATACAGTGAGTTATAAGTGAAATAATCTGTCTGTAAACAATTGTTGGAAAAATGACTTGTGTCATGCACAAAGTAGATGTCCTAACCGACTTGCCAAAACTATAGTTTGTTAACAAAATCATTTGTGGAGTGGTTGAAAAACGAGTTTTACTGACTCCAACATAAGTGTATTTAAACTTCTGACTTCAACTGTAGGTAGGGGTGAAGTGACTATGCATAGATAAGAAACAGCGAGTAGCAGCAGTTTACAAAACAAATGGGGGAGGGGTCAATGTAATAGTCCGGTGGCCATTTGATGAATTGTTCAGCAGTCTTATGGCTTGAGAGTAGAAGCCTTTTGGTCTTAGACTTCAACTGCATATTTACGTCACCAAATAATTGTTTAAAATACAGTTTTGCAATGAAGGTTTACGGTAGCCTCAACAGCACTCTCTGGGGTAGCACCATGGGGTAGCATGAACTTGCAGCATGAACTGACATGTTGTCCACCCAATCAAAGGATCAGAGAATGAATCTAGTACTGAAAGCATAAGCTACAGCTAGCTAGCATTGCGGTGCTTAAAATGTGGTGGGCAGTTGACTCAAAGTTAACTCACTTTCACTTAGCAAATGTAGCTATCTAGTTAAACCTACACAAGCACCTGGCTCAAACAGAGAGCGATGCTAGGTTAGCTAGCTGGCTATGGCTATCCAACACTGGAATTCTTCCAAGTCAAGTTAAAAGCTATGTTGACTATTAGCTAATATGGTGACAACAGTGTAGGCTGTGTGTAGCGGTAATGATATGAAGGTTGGGCTTGGAAAGGTTTTTTCACCTGGTCACAGACAGTTGTTGTGTTGCGCACTGAAGTCCACAAGCGAAGGAAAAAGGTGTGAGGAGGATAGTGCGTAGATGGGATTCAGAATTATACAACGAGCAAAGTGATCATACTGTTTGTATGTGAAAGTGAACTGTGTTTGCAGGTGATCAAGGGTGATTTCTTTCCGCTGATTCTGTTGAAAAATGTTTCTTAAACGGAATGTAAACAGAATGTTTCTTAAACGGAAAACGGAATGTTTTTAAACATTGGTTGCTTTTCTCCTTTGGGGGTTGCACATTATAACTACAGGCCAGATTGTTAAATCACATTTTATTTGTCACATGCTCCGAATACAACAGGTGTAGACCTTACCGTGAAATGCTTACTTACAAGCCCTTAACCAACCATGCAGTTTTAAGAAAATAGAGTTAAGAAAATATTTACTAAATAAACTAAAGTGAAAAATAAAATAACACAAAATAACAATTAGGCTATATACAGGGGGTAACGGTACCCAGTCAATATGTGGGGGTACAGGTAAATTGTTAGAACACAGATGTTTACATAGGGTATAGCTAGCTAACGTTAGCGAACGTTAGTCGACTTAGTCTAAACATCACTGTTACCATGGTTACTCCATGGATTATCAATCTGACCGAAGTCGCCCTAAAAAAGACGTAATAGTCTCCACCAGCCAGATTGTTGATTTTTTTTAACCAGTTGTACATGCTGTTTGTTCTTTTGTCAGTATGAGGTGGAAAGTGTTGTTTACCCAATTTTTTGCGGCGCTAGTAGGTTGTCACTTGTAATTTTCAATCCTTTCAAGCGTTTCAGGTGATGCACAATATGTCAACAATAATGGCCGAATGTAACCAAATGTAGTGTACAAAGGCACGTTTCCTTGCAAATCAGCTGTGGTTCGTTTAGGCTCAGCCATATCGTGTGTTTGTCACTGTCAAATGGCATCAGTATATACGGTGCATTCGGAAAGTATTCAGACCATTTTACTTTTTCCACAATTTGTTACAGCCTTATTCTTAAATTTATTAAATAGTCCCCCCCCCCCCATTAATCAACACACAATAGGATTTCATACATTTTGCAAATGTATTAAATAAAAAAAACGGAAATAAAACATTTACATAAGTATTCAGACCATTTACTCAGTACTTTGTTGAAGCACCTTTGGCAGTGATTACAGCCTTGAGTTTTTGTTGGTATGGTGCTACAAGCTTGGCACACCTGTATTTGGGGAGTTTCTCAAATTCTTCTCTGCAGATCCTCTCAAGCTCTGTCAGGTTGGATGGGGAGTGTCGCTGCACAAATATTTTCAGGTCTCCAGATATGTTCGATCGGGTTCAAGTCCGTGCTCTGGCTGGGCCACTCAAGGACATTCAGAGACATGTCCCAAAGCCACTACTGCATTGTCTTGGCTGTGTGCTTAGGGTTGTTGTCCTGTTGGAAGGTAACCCTTCGCCCCACTCTGAGGTCCTGAGCAATCTGGAGCAGGTTTTCATCAAGGATCTCTCTGTCCTTTGCTCCATTCATCTCTCCCTCAATCCTGACTAGTCTCCCAGTCCCTGCCACTGAAAAACATCCCCACAGCATGATGCTGCTACCACCATGCTTCACTGTAGGGATGGTGCCAGGTTTCCTCCAGACGTGATGCTTGGCATTATCAGATTGGAGAATCTTGTTCCTCATGGTCTGAGTCCATTAAGTGCCTTTTGGCAAACTCCAAGTGGACTGTCGTGTGCCTTTTACTGAGGAGTGGCTTCCGTCTGGCCACTCTACCATTAAGGCCTGATTGGTGGAGTGCTGCAGAGATGGTTGTCCTTCTGAACGTGGATGTCGATTAAGGCAGCCCCCCGCACCTCTGTGATTCAGAGGGGTTGGGTTAAATGCGGAAGACACAATTCATTTGAAGGCATTCAGTTGTACAACTGACTAGGTAGCCCCCTTTCCTTTCCCTTCTGGAAGGTTCTTCCATCTCCACAGAGGAACTCTGGAGCTCTGTCAGAGTGACCATTGGGTTCTTGGTGACCTCCCTGACCAAGGCCCTTCTCACCCGATTGCTCAGTTTGGCCAGGCGGCCAGCTCTAGGAAGAGTCTTGGTGGTTCCAAACTTCTTCCATTTAAGAATGATGGAGGCCACTGTGTTCTTGGGGACCTTCAATGCTGCAGAAATGTTTTGGTACACTTCCCCAGATTGGTGCCTCGACACAATCCTGTCTCGGAGCTCTACGGTCAATTCCTTTGACCTCATGGCTTGGTTTTGGCTCTGACATGCGCTGCCAACTGTGGGACCTTATATAGACAGGTGTGAGCCTTTCCAAATCATGTCCAATCAATTAAATTTACCACAGGTGGACTCCAATCAAGTTGTATAAGCATCAAAGATGATCAATGGAAACAGGATGCACCTGAGCTCAATTTCGGGTCTCATAGCAAAGGGTCTGAATACTTATGCAAATAAGATCATTCTGTTTTTATACATTTGCAAACATAAAAAAAAAAAAAAACTTGTTTTCGCGTAGTCATTATGGGGTATTGTGCTGATGAGAAAAAGATTGGGTTCTGAATACTTTCCGATTATATATATATAAAAAACAGAACTACCAACCACATTTTTTATTTATCCTTTATTTAACTAGGTAAGTCAGTTAAGAACACATTCTTATTTACAATGACGGCCTACGAACAGTGGGTTGTTCAGGGGCAGAACAACAGATGTGTACCTTGTCAGCTTGGGGATTCGATCCAGAAACCTTTACGGTTACTGGCCAACGCTCTAACCACTAGGCTACCTGCCGCCCCAGCAGACCAGTGTACTGAAAGTCGGGCTAATAACACTTCCCTGTGGATATTTTGTATCAGATTACCTCCTACATGAGGGCAAAATCAGCAGACAAACAGGTAAGGTAAAGTTTATTCAGTCTGACTTTTGATGGGACTGCTCACTAGTGATGGGCATTCCGGCTCTTTTCAGTGAGCCGGCTCGTTCGGCTCAGCTCACCAAAAAGAGCTAGGTCTTTTGGCTCCCAAACGGCTCTTAAAATTTTTTGGGTTGTATTTTTTCAAGTCAGTTTGCGATAGTTTGACTATGATTGGTGTTAAAACAATTCTAATTAAATTAAATCATACTCAACCTTCACTACAATGTATTTAAAAATGTATTGGTTTGTTATTAAAAATAATTATATTAAACATTTGCAGTTAAAGTATAACTTTTTAATGTATATGAACAAAGTGCATATAAATCTAACCATTCAAAACGAATACAATCTGAACATATTAGAATATTGCACCATATCAAAGAAAAATAAATAACAATGTGCAAAACTGCAACATCCCACTTAAAACATGAAACTGGTCCCTCTTTTCTCTCTCTTCTTTATTGCCATGTTACAACCAGCAGCACTGAAGCCTGTGTGCTCTCATACAGTTGTGGAATAAGTGATTTTGAAAAGGTTTTCCTGCTTGGAATTGTGTACATTGGATTTAGACTATTGCTATAATTTCTAAAAGCTCTGTCCTCCACAATTGAAAATGGCTGGAAATCGGTGGCAATCATTTTAGCCAATGCAATATCAATTTTGCCTTGTTTTGCTACAGACATAGACTTTGGCATTAACTGGTAGAACCGGCTTTATATGAGATTTTGTTTTGGCAAATTCTACACTGTGCTCTATTATTGTCTACATTATTAAAATGCATCCAAATGCTACTGTGCTTCCGACTCATTTTCCAGCTGTTGTTTTCACAGCTGTCCTTCCTCTCTCTCCTCGGCTGCTAAGTATGTGACTGTGAGTGAGTTGGCTTGGCCCTCCCTCACGCATCTTTGGTTCATTGGTTGACACTGTGTGTCTGATTGACAGGAACAACAGGTGAGGCTGTTAGTCTGAGCAGTCAGAACAAATGTGTGTGTGCTTGAGCATTTAGGCCTATATTATTTTTTCGTTCTTTGAATTAGTTAATTCTATGAATTTAAATCTTTTGATTATTCATATCTTATTTTTAAAATATTTTTAAAGATAGATTCGGCTCTTCTGATATGCGAGCCGGCTCCCAACATTCAGCTACAAGAGCCGGCTCTTAGAGCCGACTCGTTCGCGAATAACCCATTACTACTGTTCACAAAAAGCGAGCCTACATGTTTAGAGACGAGAGGGGTCTTCCACTCTTGGATTCGCAGAGGCTATGGTCGACCTTCGTCTTCAAGCAAGCTATCCTTTAGCTAGCTAACTACTAACGTTACAAATCAAATGCTATCACTTACCGTTAGCAATGCATTATCCATTGCTCAAGACCACTTGTATAGATATTATATGGGAAGTTGTTTTTGAGCCTCAATGTGATAGCTAGCCAGCTTGCTAGATTCGTCATCACATTTTGGGACAAAGTTAGCTAGCGCCTAGCTTTCCCACACTGTACGGTAGGCTAATGCTGGATGGCTAGCCAACTTGATATCTCTGGGATTTCAAATCAAATCAAATCAAATTTTATTAGTCACATACACATGGTTAGCAGATGTTAATGCGAGTGTAGCGAAATGCTTGTGCTTCTAGTTCCGACAATGCAGTAATAACCAACAGTAATCTAACCTAACAATTCCACAACTACTACCTTACACACACACACAAGTGTAAAGGGATAAAGAATATGTACATAAAGATATATGAATGAGTGGTGGTACAGAACGGCATGGCAGATGCAGTAGATGGTATTGAGTAGGTATTACTTGAGATGAGTACTGTAGGGTATGTAAACATAAAGTGGCATAGTTTAAAGTGGCTAGTGGTACATGTATTGCATAAAGATGGCAAGATGCAGTAGATGATATAGAGTACAGTATATATACATATGAGATGGGTAATGTAGGGTATGTAAACATTGTATTAAGTGGCATTGCTTAAAGTGGCTAGTGGTACATTTTTACATAATTTCCATCAATTCCCATTTTTAAAGTGGCTGGAGTTGAGTCAGTATGTTGAGCGGCCGCTAAATGTTAGTGGTGGCTGTTTAACAGTCTGATGGTTGAGATAAGCTGTTTTTCAGTCTCTCGGTCCCTGCTTTGATGCACCTGTACTGACCTCGCCTTCTGGATGATAGCGGGGTGAACAGGCAGTGGCTTGGGTGGTTGTTGTCCTTGATGACTTTATGGCCTTCCTGTGACATCGGGTGGTGTAGGTGTCCTGGAGGGCAGGTAGTTTGCCCCTGGTGTGCGTTCTGCAGACTCACTACCTCTGGAGAGCCTTACGGTTGTGGGCGGAGCAGTTGCCGTACCAGGCGGTGAAACAGCCCGACAGATGCTCTCGATTGTGCATCTGTAGAAGTTTGTGAGTGCTTTTGGTGACAAGCCGAATTCTTCAGCCTCCTGAGTTGAAGAGGCGCTGCTGCGCCTTCTTCACAACGCTGTCTGTGTGGGTGGACCAGTTTAGTTTATCCGTGATGTGTACACCGAGGAACTTAAAACTTTCCACCTTCTCCACTCCTGACCCGTCGATGTGGATAGGGGGGTGCTCTCTGCTGTTTCCTGAAGTCACAATCATCTCCTGTTTTGTTTGACGTTGAGTATGAGGTTATTTTCCTGACACCACACTCCGAGGGCCCTCACTCCTCCTGTAGGCGTCTCGTCGTTGTTGGTGATCAAGCCTACCACTGTAGTGTCATCCGCAAACTTGATGATTGAGTTGGAGGCGTGCAGGCCCGCATGTCCGTGGGTGACAGGGAAGTATAAGGAGAGGGCTCAGAACGCACCTTGTGGGGCCCCAGTGTTGAGATCGCGGGTGGAGATTTGTACCTACCCTCACCACGGGGGCGGCCCGTCAGAAGTCCAGGACCAGTTGCACAGGGCGGGGTCGAGACCCAGGGTCGGAGCTTGATGACGAGTTTGGAGGTACTATGGTGTTAAATGCTGAGCTGTAACGATGAACAGCATTTACATGGGTATTCCTCTTGTCCAGATGGGTTAGGGCAGTGTGCAGTGTGGTTGCGATTGCGTCGTCTGTGGACCTATTGGGTCGGTAAGCAAATTGGAGTGGGTCTAGGGTGTCCGGTAGGGTGGAGGTGATATGGTCCTTGACTAGTCTCTCAAAGCACTTCATGATGACGGAAGTGAGTGCTACGGGGCGGTAGTCGTTTAGCTCAGTTACCTTAGCTTTCTTGGGAACAGGAACAATGGATTTCATAGCTATGAAAGCAATAGAACTACTTGTCCTCCAATGGTGACGTCAAAGAACACCATCGAGTTGTTGGGATTATAGGGCTAAACATTCATTGTGATTTACTTTCACAAGTAAAGCAATAGGTTATTAAGTGAAACTACTCAGTGGTTAGACGAAAGCATGTCACTTATAATTCAAAAAGAACCGAGCTTCCTAAATCTACGGTAGCCATGGGTGGACATTTACTACGGCTGACTTCCAAGGACAAATATAGAGTTCGCCAGCTTGTAGTCCGAAAACAAGTTATCTCTGGTTTCTTCAGCCATCCCTATGTGAAAAAAAAGAGTGGTGAAAGAACAGTTTCGATATGAACGCCTAAAATAAGGTCTTAAGTTAACACAGGCATAGGAGATCTTATAAGTTTTGTGCTATGATATAATAGCAGTCAGTTAACATGACCTTTATGTATTGTTTTCTTACTATTACATACATTCTTCAATTCACAAAAAGTGATGTTAGCTGATTAAGATGATCTCATTAAACAAAATGTATAAAATCTCCTAAGCCTGTGTATACCACAGACCTTATTTTCAGCATTTATCCAAAAACACCATTCATTTTCTTCATAGGCTTTGTCCAACGAACCTTGGCGGAGTTAGTGCCTACAAAAATACACTGTCTTTCTCTCTATTACCGACTGCACCCACTCAACCTAAGGTTAAATACTATTTTTAGTACTGTTACACCATCCTGATAAATATTTTACCAACAACTCTTCCCCTTGTTATCACCAGACTACATAAACAAAAAGGCAATAAAGTCAGAAATAAGTAATTGTTGAACATTTTATTTGTATCAATAAAATAGTAGCTCAAAATTACACATGAAGCAAAGTATGCTCTACTTAAAAAAAAAAAATACTAACAGAACAGTGACTGCAATGAATATTCTACTGACATCTTTAAGAACCATGATCGTAGGGGGTTGCGACAGTGTAAGACCAATTTCCTATGTGAAGTAATGAGGTTTCTTTACGTTGATGCCATACTCAGAAAGGGCAGGGGAGAGGTCCTCCATGGTCAGTGTGTACTTCTTGTCTTGCTTTGGGAGGAAAGAGGTGGGAGGACAGAGTGAGAAACCAATCAAAAAGATCCAAACAGCATTCATACTTGTGCATCTCACATTAACAACAGTTCATGTGTTCATTTCATGGGAAATGGAAAAAGAACCTGTGACGAGACATCCGGTTTTGGACGTTAACCAAGGCGACACTCCATCTTAACTTCTTTACATTTACTGGATTGGTGGATTGGTTGAACAGGGCATTAGAGAACCTCCCCCGACCGTTTTTCTCTCATCTGGACCAGTAAGAAAGAAACGCTGCTCATGTGTTTCTTTTACGCCTGCAACGTTAGGTTAGAAATGTACTAACCTTTGTCTTGTTCCTGGAGCTCCCTGAGGCAGTTCCCTTCATTTTACAGTGCTGCAGGGCATCGTTAGCGATGTCTGAGATGAACTTCTGAGCCGCGAGGGAGACTAGACGGATTCTGAAAATGATGGACATAAATAATGTTTACGTTTGGCGCTCACGTGAGTTAATATTGAATTGAACTGGTGTAAAAGCTGAAATAGATGGAGAGGACTCTTGGCAGTTAAGGAGCTAAGAGACATGCTTACATTCGCGGATCAGACGCCTCAAAGCCGGCCCGGTTGAGATAGTAGCCTGTCACCGCATCAGGGATCTGGCAAAAACATGGTAGAGGTTGAACTGAAGTCATTGCAATGCGTATTTTTATTTTTTTGGTACACTAGCATCTCACAATTGACACCAGAGGATTTACATGCTAAGTGAATCAGAGGCACCTGTTAACTACATAACCCAAATATGCATTATGTATATGGACCAAGCGACTGTTGACATCAGCCTAGGTATGTGAAAAAAGTAATGTACATTTTGTTGAACTAACATTACTCCAATTAAGGGGGTTTGACTCACTGTAGGAGTGTAGTCCTCCAATTGCATAAGAAAGTCAGCCAGTGGTGTGGTTGTGATTACAGGCTTCACATCGCCGTTGGCAATGCCACTAGGCACATACACGCCGTTGGACACGGATGTGCCAGATGGTGTGGCCATGGCAGCTGTGGTTGGGGCTGAAACAAATAAAGAGAAATACATGGTTTAATATCTTTCTAAATGTAGCTAATATGTTGATAGCCAAGGTCCAGCAGTGGTCTAAGCCGTTGTTTCACATAGCAGCAAGCAATGAACAGAGCTAGCTCTAAGATGGTTCTCACATTCTGCACAGGGCTATATGGTGTGGGCTACTGTACTTCAAAAATGTCGACAAAAGTTCTAACATAACTACAGTAGATAGCAGACCATTAATTCGTGTAACCATGTATTAAGCCAGCTCATAAAGCTGTTCATAACCTCAAAACTCGTCTGAATACTTACAATTACTTATGGCAACCGAGGGTATGCTGCTGACGTTAATTGCTGCATTGTTGTTAGTGAGGCAATTATTGGATGTCGAGGAATTTGAAGAGCCCCCTGTTATGACTGGCTGTGGAGTATCAACGTTCATGTTTGTTGCTGGCTGCACCGCAGTTCGCTTGGTAAAAAGGCCAAAGTAACAAAATGAAGTTTGCTTGCTGAAGTGAAAGGGTTCAATTGAGTGCCAAAAATACAATTTTACGATAGTTTATAGGCAAATAAAGAAAAGTAAGATCATTCATCCACTATAACCGTGTTAGCCTGCGAAACAGTTTTTCTTATTTTTTTTCGCGTTCGTGTGCTTCGAATTCAAAGTCCGGCGTAAACATGTCTTGTGCTTCTAATAGTTCCACCCAGGAAAATATTCGCAGATTTTCATTCACCATGGCGAATCGATTGGACACACTGAAGAAGACACCACGTCAAGGTAGGTCGTCTATCAGTTTATCTACTGTAGTTTATATTGTATGCAAACGTTTCTAGAATAAATATATAGATTAAGATCGTTCTGATTTTCACATTTTATGAACACAGTCAAAGATAAACTCTCACTGGCATGTAGCCCAAAGGCCGGTAGGTGGCGATATTGAGTCGTACGATGAAACGACCTAATAGAGCTCGACAGTTACTAGTCCTTTAAAATGTACCTCTCAAATCACATTTTATTTGTCACATGCGCCGAATACAACAGGTGTAGACATTGCCGTTAAATGCTTACTTGTGAGTAAGAATAGTTGCAATAAAGTAAATACTAAAGTCTTGAGAAGTTTGTATCTTTATTTAACAAGTCAGTTAAGAACACATTGTTATTTACACTGACGGCCTACCCCGGCCAAACCCAGACGATGCTGGGCGGCCCTATGGACGGTCGGATGTGATACAGGTTTCCTCAGTGGGTCGTGGCAGATAGGTTGCCAGCATCCTCCTTTATATGGCCCCACAGGTCTCCATAATGCACTGAGACACTGTCTGGAATCCAAGCAGATAGGTAAAGGCCAGGTTGCAAATAGAGTCTCCAGATGCCAAGCACCTGTAATGACAAAATAAATGTTTTGCTATTGGTTAGCATTCATGTATATTTTACTCTTCATATATGTTGAATTGCGCAAAACCAGATGGAAGTCCCTCTGTGTGTCCCCCTGACCTTAGAGAGCCTTTTTATTTCTCTATTTGGTTAGGTCAGGGTGTGATTTGGGTGGGCATTGTAGTTTGTCTATTTCTTTGTTGGCCGGGCATGGTTCCCAATCAGAGGCTTAGGCAGCCATTTTTCCCCACCTTCAGTTGTGGGATCTTGTTTGTGTGTAGTTGCTTTCTGCACGGCATATAGCTTTACGTTCTTTTGTATTTTGTTGTCATTTAAAATAAAAGTATAATGTATGCCTACCACGCTGCACCTTGGTCTCCTAACAACGGATGTGACACTAAGGCATCTACGGAAGGCCCCATTTATTAAAAAAGATTGCAGTCAGAGTGTAGTATAACAGCAGTACACTGCAATATAACTGCAGTATGCTGCAAATACTGCGTCCAATTGACTGAGGCGAATCAGCATTTGCAAGACTGAGGTTGCCTCAAGTGGAAAATAGTAGAGCATAAAAATAAATAGTAAAATGTGTTTAAGTAAACTTTAGAAACCTCAGCTCAGGCTCAATACCACTGCCACACCCGCCACCATGGCTCTTCAGTGCTCTGCATGGAAGAGGTGGACTGCAGCCTATGATGTACAGCCAGCCCAGGCATTAATCCTCTTCCTCACCAGGACCTAGGTCTGGAAAAGATAACAGATGACCAGCAGGTAATACCACTGCCACATCCTCCACCATGGCTCTTCAGTGCTCGTGTTGATTTTTGCAGCAAGACTAATGACTTCGGGCAAATCAAATCCAGTTGTGTATACATTATTCTTAGATCCACAGCCATGGTGTTGAACGTTCGTAAATTCCTCAGTTATTCTGCGCTCTGGCACACTCAGATGAGAGGGCTCTGAAATCGGAGCAAATAGCCAGAGCGAATTTACGAATTTACTATCGACAGTTGTCGCAATGACATTATGAACATTCTATTGAAATGGTTACTTGCATAGTGGAGTCTTTTGTTTAGACATGTAGCAAGCTAAACAATGAACCACAATCCGAACTGATAACGTTACTACCCTGCATGAATCTGCAGGTAGCTAACCAACCAGGTTCAACTAGCAATGCAAATGGCTCTAAGATACAAACAATATAACTACACAGATCCTACACGTGCCGTTAGTTAGCTAGCTAACGGTACACTTTACCTTGAAATCAAAACTACTTTCTGACAAAATTAGAAACGTGTAATATCTGAAAATGTAGCTAGCTAGACCATCTTACCCATACACATGGATGGACGCTTCTCCCTCTGTCACAGAGGCCATGGTTGCCTTTAGTTTGACGTTTTAATCTGGAGACATGTGTTTTATACAACAGCCTTCTGTGTGTTCTCTTTTTGACTCCATCTGCATATTTGCAATCAAACGCCAGTATTTTCTCCATCTCCTACGTGATCATAGTCTAATTAGGTTGGAGTCATTAAAACTCATTTTTCAACCCCTCCACAAATTTCTTGTTAACAAACTATAGTTTTGACAAGTCGGTTAGGACATCTACTTTGTGCATGACACAAGTCATTTTCCCAACAATTGTTTACAGACATATTATTTCACTTAACTCACTGTATCACAATTCCAGTGGGTCAGAAGTTTACATACACTAAGTTGACTGTGCCTTTAAACAACTTGGAAAATTACAGAAAATTATGTCATGGCTTTAGAAGCTTCTGATAGGCTAATTGACATCATTTGAGTCAATTGGAGGGGTCCCTGTGGATGAATTTCAAGGCCTACCTTCAAACTCAGTGCCTCTTTGCTTGACATAATGGGAAAATCAAACGAAATCAGACAAGACCTCAGAAAACAATTGTGGACCTCCACAAGTCTGGTTCATCCTTGGGAGAAATTTCCAAACGCCTGAAGGTACCACATTCATCTGTTCAAACAATAGTACACAAGTATAAACACCATGGGCCACGCAGCCGTCATACCGCTCAGGAAGGAGATGCGTTCTGTCTCCTAGAGATGAATGTACAGTGAGGGAAAAAAGTATTTGATCCCCTGCTGATTTTGTTCGTTTGCCCACTGACAATGAAATGATCAGTCTGTAATTTTAATGGTATGTTTATTTGAACAGTGAGAGACAGAATATCAACAAAAAAATCCAGAAAAACGCATGTCAAAAATGTTATAAATTGATTTGCATTTTAATGAGGGAAATAAGTATTTGACCCCTCTGCAAAACATGACTTAGTACTTGGTGGCAAAACCCTTGTTGGCAATCACAGAGGTCAGATGTTTCTTGTAGTTGGCCACCAGGTTTGCACACATCTCAGGAGGGATTTTGTCCCACTCCTCTTTGCAGATCTTCTTCAAGTCATTAAGATTTTGAGGCTGACGTTTGGCAACTCGAACCTTCAGCTCCCTCCACAGATTTTMTATGGGATTAAGGTCTGGAGACTGGCTAGGCCACTCCAGGACCTTAATGTGCTTTTTCTTGAGCCACTCCTTTGTTGCCTTGGCCGTGTGTTTTGGGTCATTGTCATGCTGGAATACCCATCCACGACCCATTTTCAATGCCCTGGCTGAGGGAAGGAGGTTTTCACCCAAGATTTGACGGTACATGGCCCCGTCCATCGTCCCTTTGATGCTGTGAAGTTGTCCTGTCCCCTTAGCAGAAAAACACCCCCAAAGCATAATGTTTCCACCTCCATGTTTGACGGTGGGGATGGTTTCTTGGGGTCATAGGCAGCATTCCTCCTCCTCCAAACACGGCAAGTTGAGTTGATGCCAAAGAACTCCACTTTGGTCTCGTCTGACCACAACACGTTCACCCAGTTGTCCTCTGAATCATTCAGATGTTCATTGGCAAACTTCAGACGGGTATGTATATGAGCTTTCTTGAGCAGGGGGACCTTGCGGGCGCTGCAGGATTTCAGTCCTTCACGGCGTAGTGTGTTACCAATAGTTTTCTTGRTGACTATGGTCCCAGCTGCCTTGAGATCATTGACAAGATCCTCCTGTATAGTTCTGGGCAGATTCCTCACCATTCTCATGATCATTGCAACTCCACGAGGTGAGATCTTGCATGGAGCCCTAGGCCAAGGGAGTTTGACAGTTGTTTTGTGTTTCTTCCATTTGCGAATAATCGCACCAACTGTTGTCACCTTCTCACCAAGCTGCTTGGCAATGGTCTTGTAGCCCATTCCAGCCTTGTGTAGATCTACAATCTTGTCCCTGACATCCTTGGAGAGCTCTTTGGTCTTGGCCATGGTGGAGAGTTTGGAATCTGATTGATTGCTTCTGTGGACAGGTGTCTTTTATACAGGTAAGAAACTGAGATTAGGAGMACTCCCTTTAAGAGTGTGCTCCTAATCTCAGCTCGTTACCTGTATGAAAGACACCTGGGAGCCAGAAATCTTTCTGATTGAGAGGGGGTCAAATACTTATTTCCCTCATTAAAATGCAAATCAATTTATAACATTTTTGACATGCGTTTTTCTGGATATTTTTGTTGTTATTCTGTCTCTCACTGTTCAAATAAACCTACCATTAAAATTATAGACTGATCATTTCTTTGTCAGTGGGCAAACGTACAAAATCAGCAGGGGATCAAATACTTTTTTCCCTCACTGTACTTTGGTGCGAAAAGTGCAAATCAATCCCAGAACAACAGCAAAGGACCTTGTGAAGATGCTGGAGGAAACAGGTACAAATGTAAGGAAGAAGCCACTGCTCCAAAACCGCCATAAAAAAGCCAGACTACGGTTTGCAACCGCACATGGGGACAAAGATCGTACTTTTTGAAGAAATGTCCTCTGGTCTGATGAAACAAAAATAGAACTGTTTGGCCATAATGACCATCGGTATGTTTGGAGGAAAAAGGGGGAGGCTTGCAAGCCGAAGAACACCATCCCAAACGTGAAGCACGGGTTGGCAGCATCATGTTGTCGGGGTGCTTTGCCGCAGGAGGGACTGGTGCACTTCACAAAATAGATGACATCATGAGGAAAGGAAAATGATGTGGATATATTGAAGCAACATCTCAAGACATCAGTCAGGAAGTTAAAGCTTGGTCGAAAATGGGTCTTCCAAATGCCACGAGGCATTGTGTGGATCTAAGAATAATGTATACACAACTGGATTTGATTTGCCCGAAGTCATTTGTCTTGCTGCAAAAATCAGTTCTAACTTGTGAATAAAATTCAACAAATCGTCTATATAATATGGAGTATGATTTTTTACATTATGAAAAATAAAATACGAATGTGAAAATTGATCACTGTCAATTAGTGTTGACTCTCCATAAATCATACCCCACTAAGCATTTGACGTCAGGCGACGTCTTTCTTTGGTCCGGACCAAATCTGAACCAATCATAGATGTCCAGAGACATCGGGTCCGGACCAGCCTATATTTGGCACAATCATAGACGTTCAGATTTGGTCCGGACCGGACTTGATTTAGCCCAGACATAGACATCTATAATTGTTTCAGATTTGGTTCAGACCGGATTTGGTCATTGCCATCTATGTTTCACAAGTTTGGACAGTACAGCACAGTATACTACAGTAGAGCACATCAGAGTACATTACAGTACAGTAAAGAAAAGTAGAGTATAGTACAGTAGAGTACAATACAGTAGAGCACACGAGTACAGTAAAGTGTACTGTATTGTACCCTACATTACTCTATTGTATTGTACTCGACTCTACTGAATTAAACTCTACTGTACCATACTATACCGTACTCTACTGAATTAAACTATACTTTACTGTACACTACTGTATTGTCCTTTACTGTACTCTATTTTAATGAATTAAAGGCTATGTACTGTACTGTACCATACTGTACTGAAATGTACTTACTGTACTCTACTGAATAAAACTCTACTGTCCTGTCCTGTACCATACCATAACGTACCATATTGTACTGTACTCTTCTATGTTATACTGTGCTCTACTGTACTAAACTGTGCCGTACTGTAGTGTGATGTTCACACCTATGATTCGTTCAAATTTGGATCTGGTCCGCACCCACCAAATGTGTACTTGTTTGGGGGCAGAGCTCATTAGCATAATAACCAGCATACTTGGCAAGTATTTTTCAACATTTACATTTTGTTCATGCAGCAGATGCTCTTATCGAGAGTGACTTACAGACAGTGCATTCAACTAAGTTAGATAAACAACAACAACATATCACAGTAAAATAAGAAAAACAATTCTGTATCCGTTACTCAGAATGTTATTGAAGTCGAAGTGGTCTGTTGGTCTCCTCTAAATGTTGTATTAATTTAAACATAATTGCTGCCAGTTTTAAAGCTTTAGAAAAGTAGTTTTGCTAAGTGGGAGCAATAATACATATTTGTTGTACTTTTCAGTTGGCTCTTCTATCCAATTAACTTAATTTAGAATATATAGCAGTTGAAATTTGGCCATAGAATTAATGGCAGAAAAATACATATTATTTACCTTTCATTCAGTACCTAAAAATACCTTTTATTCAGCACCTAAAATGCATGTGAGGTCAACATCTTTGATGTCTAAAATATGTATTTTTATAATGCACTTAAAATACTCACTCTTTTCACTGCATTGTGAGCATGAGCTCATGTGTAGCCTATGATCAATAGGGATGAATAGCAGCAGCCAAAGGTTTTGGTGTCTATAGCCCTGTTTATATCTGGTTCTAATTTGCATCCTTTGTCCTGATCTTATCCACATTCTGATTGTGCCCACATTTTTAGACAGGTGTAGACAGTCAAAATACACATTTTGATCTGATTGTGATCAGATCATCCTGCCCACCTCCGGAGGTCGTCAGACTCGCATTGTGTGTAGACGGTGACTTATGGCAGGGATGGGCAACTCCAGTCCTCAGAGGCTGGGGTGCTGACACACTTTTTACCCATCCCTAGCAAACACAGCTGGTTAAACTAATTGCATTCTAAACTGATGATCATGATTAGTTGATTATTGGAGTCAGTTGTGTTAGCTGGGACTGGGGCAAAAGTATGACACTAATCAGGCCCCCGAGGACTGGAGTTGCCCATTCCTCAATTATGTCATCAATATTTGTCTTAAAATAAATAAATAAGTATTATTGTGAAAGAATCGCTGTTTAATATTTTGCATACAGGGAGGGACCAGGAAATCTGCTCACAATGCGGACACAGTGGATGGATATGAGACACATCATAATACCATGTGTAGACGCATTTCTGAAAATGTGGGCACAATCAGAATGTGAACAAGATCCGGACAAATGGGTTTTGGAGCGCCAGGTATAAATTAATCTACCTTAAAATAAATAAATATTATTTTGAAAGAATAACTGATGTAATTTGCATAAAGGGAGGGATTAGGAAATCTGGTCACAATGCAGACACCGTAGACGGATAACAGACATATTTTAATACCATGTGTAGACACATTTCTGGAAACGTGGGCCCAATCAGAATGTAGACAAGATCAGGAAAAAAGACCCATGTCAGCACCAGGTATAAACAGGGTTTATGTTTGAGTGTAGACATTTGAGTGTATGCATTCTCTGAAAATGTTCTTCCTGCAGGTGACTAGTGCTACCTGTAGCAGACTGGTCTGGGCTATCACTTTTGTCTCAAACCCCTGTACCACTGACCATGACCAGGATGGATGAGAATATGGTAGTGAAAGTTGACTGCCAGGACTGGTTGTTGTATTAGCAGCAGTCATTTATTTAGTTTATTTGGACAGGGACAATATACAACAAAAACATACATTTTTTTGAAGTGAAAAGTGATGAGTTGCACCAGTTAGCTAACAGCTCATTCACATCTGCAGTCCCCTTAGATTTGGCAATACAAGGCCTGTGTTAATTACCAGTAATTATATAGCATATAGTTTGGAGATCATGAGGGGCACGCATAGTTTGTAGAGCATGAGGGGCACGCACAGCCTGTATGCCTACCTGCCTCTGTCCCACTTTATTTTAATCCCAAAACAGGGCAGGATGTCAAGATTAGAGGAAGATTACTTTTTTTCCATTGTACACAAATGGAAACTTGTGTTGTGCTTTGTCCCTTACCCTCTGAAAAAAAATGCATAGGCCTTACACAGAGGTTGAAGCAAGGGTGCACATGGAGCAATTTTAGGGGTGAAATGAAGGGCCTTAGGGATTCGAACCGGTGACGTGGATCACTGACCCGCCTCTCTAACCTCTAGGCTACCAGTCGCCCAAATACAATTTGCAAAATATAATTCAACCCACATAATTACACAATTTTCACAATTCAGTGTAACAGTGATTATTCAGTGTGACCAAAGATTATTTATTATAATGACAAGATAGTCGAGTAACCACTCTAACAATTAAAAAACATGTCCTCAAAGATAGAAGGCAAGCTGGAGGAGTCGAGATCAGGTGGGACCGTTCTTGCCAATGAGCGGGCAGAATCTCACAGTGAAGAACAGGCACAACTCCGATACAAAGTCGTTTTTTTATGTTGCCGAAATGCCACGTGCGTCCACTTATATCAGTGCATTCATAACAACCTAAACATTACGAAACTTCTATTCGATCAAATAAGCCTCACGTAGAAAATGTGAAGTAAAAAATTGTGTTGATCAAATTCGACACTCATTGATTCCTCACTTCGTGGTCTTATTTTAGTGGACAGCTTTTGTGCGGAGTACACCCTCTTGCTTTGCCTCTTCCTCTCTGTTGAGTCCCCAGTCATGTGACACCTGATAAAAATGGCCACCTTCGTGTTTTGATTAATAATACTTTTATGTTTGTTTCATTCTTCGTAGAATTTGAATAGATAACACATTTAGTAGGAAACTGTTTTTTCCCCTTTTTAAATTTATGACAATCAATACAAACTGCTATTTGTTATACGAGTTAGACTATGCACATTTGTGTATATTATATAGAAAGCTAGCTAGTTGGCTGGCACAATAGGTAAGCTAAAGCTAGCTGAAAGTAAAGGATAAACGATGGAGTTGAGTGCCGACGAGGTAAGGTAACGTCTAAATGTTGTTAAAACTACAATTAGTTTGATACAATATGTGTCAACGAAAGTTACTGCTTGTGGTCGTGATTATCTGTGCAAGACCATGTCGTTATCTTTTCAAAGCCTAACGTTAGCTAACTAGCTGATATTAGCTTGGCTAACTAGCTGAGTCTGTAACGTAACGCATTGAGGATCCGCAGATGTAATTGTTAGCTAACAACACGCATCTTCGTATGACACGAGCCTTTTCGATAATAATAAGGGGTTGGATACCTTGACGTCTATTAATGGGACATACCATCGTAATACTGGATATTTAGCTAGTTAGCCCACCTAATCTAGCTAGATAACATATTAACTAACAGTAACTAACACAGAAGGCCACCATGTGCAACCCAATCAAGCCAGTTTAGCTGCGTGCCGATTAGGTATCTAACTAGTTCTGTAACTAGCTAGATGCCATTTTCGATCAGTGGTGGCTAGATTTATATGACCGTTTTACCTGCTAGCCGGTGTTATAGTCAGTTAGCTGCTCACTAGCCAACGTTCTTGTTTGCTGTAATGGTAACGTTAGTGAAGATAAATGAGCCTAAACCGTATTAATTTCAATCTAGCTGGCTAGCTAGTTATGTAAGATCTAAAAACGTCAATATTACAATTCCCTATCCAGCTAGCTATTCGTTAGTATTAATACTGTAACGTTACCCATGATTTAATCCACATGTTTTATGTATACTAAATATGTATCACACTGATTTAATCATTATGGTTTCTAAAAAAAAATCCCTGAGTGTCTCTCATATTTGGTCTGTTATACCGGTAGATAGTTAATGATGATTCAGTCTAACTAACATCTGTTCATTGCAGATCCGCAGGAGGAGACTGGCAAGACTGGCAGGAGGACAAACATCCCAGCCCAGCACTCCCCTGACGTCCCCACAGAGAGAGACCCCCCCTGGGCCCCTTCCTGGGACCTCAGGGGCCACACCCCAGCCCTTTCCACCAGCTGCCTCACACGCACTGGGACTCAATGTCCAGAGTGTCACCCCCGCCACCTCTCCTATGGGCGCCTCTGGTATGAGCACAGACAGATTATGTTTAAAGGGATAGTGTGAGATTTAGGCAATTATGCCCTTTTTCTACTTACCCAGAGTCCAATATGTTTTTTTAAATTGTTTAACTTTTATTTAGAAGAGGGGACACCATTGAGACCAGGGTCTCATTCTCAAGGGAGCTCTGTGAACATGAACACACAATTCAACATCATTACAATAAATACAAAAGATGACTCAACTATTATATCCCTCAAAATTGATCTAAACTGTCCAATGGAGACCAGCAAGTTCAGCTTCAAGGTGGCCTGAAGGCTATTCCACGAGCTGGAGGCATGAAAACTAAAAGCATTTTCCCTCAGCTTTGTGGAGACCCGTGGGACCGCCAGAACCAGCCAGTCCAGAGAGCGGGTCTGAAAATAACTGCTTTATATACCAAAAAGCATCCAGTTCTGGGCCCTTCTGTCAGAGACTCCAAGCCAATGGAACTAGATAAAATGCAGTGATGTGTATGAAAATTGTCCCCAGTGCTGAGTAATAGATTGAGTCTAAAGGTTTTAAAACGGAGGCTGCCGCATGTGGATTATATCACCATAATGAAGTGCTGGGAGAAGTGTTCAAGCAACAATCTGCCTTCTTCTTTTCAAAGTGAGGCTGGTTTCATTTATTGAAATAGGGTTTATCTTAATTCTGCCCCCCCCTGTTTTTCATTGTTTTAAAAGAGCTTATCGTAAATCAGAATACCCAAGTATTAATAATGGGGATATTGCTCAATTTGGTCACCTTTTAATGTGCAAATGCGTATGTCCTCTGGCTAAAATCGACCCCAGCGGCACACCTTTCATAATATTGAGGAAACTGTCCATTAGTTCTTGAACCAATTGCAAGATGCCTGATCTAGGCCCATTTCAGACAAGTAAGGCCATCTGTATCAAACTCCTTCAACAGGTCAATAAATAAGGCAGCACAATGTTCTTTATGGTCTAAACAATATAGCACATCCAAGACAAGTGTAGCCGCTGAAGCGGTTAGAATTGTATGAGTTAAAGTTCTAAGCTGAGAGTTGGCCAGGGACTCAAACATTTTGGCAAGGCAAGATTGCTTGTAAATTGGACAGTAGTTATTCAGGTCGGAAGGATCGCCGCCTTTGTGTAGAGGGAGGACTTGTGCCGTTTTCCAGATCTTAGGGATAACCCCAGAAACACTTGTCATGCACTCATGGATACCATTTGTTTGTCTCTGCGTGTAGCTTGAAGGAAGTTGAAGGTCGTTTCATGAGCCATTGCTAACTATCTAGCTGTTCCCATGGACTTAGTCATTGCACACAAGTTCCTTCAAACTGCATGCGGAGACATAAAGATGTTATCCATGAGTTCATCTGACTCTGGGGAAGTAGAAAAAAGGGCTTAATTGCCAGGACAGCGCTATCCCTTTCAAAGACGACTACAATTGATCAAAACGTTCAGCAAAGCCTCAGTCTTTTGGCTGAATTTCTATAGTGCGTTATTTAGCTAGCTTTCACACAATCTCCTACGTTGGAAGCCAAACAAGTTTTGTCAGACTGCTATTTTTTGGTGTAAAGGCATTGGTGTATGCTAAATAGTGAATTAAATGGACAGCACACATGAGGCTAAACTTCAATAAAATTCCTTTATTTGCCCTGTATGGATGTTTCAGCCTCAGCCTTCTACATGCAGAGAATGCCTGTGTTTTTGTTGTCAGCCATAATTAGGAAAATGGGTCAAGTTCACAGACGTCACTGGCTAGTAAAAAGCACCACTAGAACAAAATACTTCACTTCTTAGCCATGTTGTATTGCGTGAACATGCTTATATACAAATGTGTACTTTCCACTAGTGTTACACGTTATACCAGTACCAAAACATCATGATACTTTTAATACCAACATTTTAGAACACCGTTGTACCGTTTCATATGATACTATCCATTTTGTTTTCTTTTTTTCTGTTTATAAATTCAGTTGAATTGCAGCAAGAGCCACGAGTCTCTTGAATGTGCCGGTCCAATAATATCCACTTCAATTTCATGCGCATATCACATGTGGCAGCTGTAATCAGCCAGCGCATCCCCTACACTCACCTGCTTCTCTCTGTCTGCTCTTCCTGCGCATATATTTCTTCATCAGTTTTTATAATACAATTTAGCCATACTGGCAGACCCTGCTGAGCCTTCTATTGTTAGATTTGTTACGTTGGAGCAGAGCGAGCGAAGTTGATGTATTGTATCATTTCATCACCTGTTATAACCAGTCTGAGTAGACTTTGCAAGGGGGGGAAATGGAGCAGAGGCATGCTTGCAGCTTTACAGCAAAAACGGCTTGTATCTAGCTTAAACATTAAACAATTTACTCTTTACTGGAGAGCTTTTTTCTTTCTATTGTTATTTGTACCCATTTGATATAATTTCACAAAACAAGTTGTTGACCTTTAAAAAAAATAATTATAATCCCGGTTTGCTAATTATTCCTTTGATAACAAATGTTGTTCAATCATGTTACCTAGCTAGCTAACAACCTGTTAACTTGACCGTAGGCTAGGCTTGGGCGGTATACAGATTGTCATACCTTCATACCGAACCTCGTGCCATGCTGGGATATTCAGTAATACCCGGCACTGAACACAAGGGGTGCTATTGTAATCTAAAGGTTAGTAATGCTAACAAGTACATGTAAAATCCCATAGAGAATGCTGATGAGCGCATTGCAAACATTTTATAGAATCTGACCTAAAGTATTTTCAGGACAGACATCCCAGCTCATAAAGTTATACTAGTAACACAACATTTTTTACTCAGTTTGCTGCTTCCTCAAAGCAAATATTAGACATCAAGACTCTTAATCCAGGAGGGGATTCTCTGCTGTTACCAAGCGAAACTTGGTTTGGAAGAAGCTAACCACTTAGCTAGACAGCTAACTAGTTTCTAAATGAGCAACCCAAATGCACAACTGCACAGCATTTAGCACATTTTGGACAGTTAACTTACTAGTTATACAATATCTAGCTGCGAGCTCGGGTGCATCCTGTTTCCATTGATCATCCTTGAGATGTTTCTACAACTTGATTTGGAGTTCACCTGTGGTAAATTCAATTGATTTGACATAATTTGGAAAGGCACGCACCTGTTTATATAAGATCCCACAGTTGATAATGCTTTTAGAGCAAAACAAAAAAAGCCATGAGGTCGAAGGACTTGTCCGTAGAGCTCCGAGACACTGTGGCCTCCATTCTTAAATGGAAGAAGTTTGGAACCACCAAGACTCTTCCTAAAAGCTGTCTTTGGTCAGGTAGGTAACCAAGAACCCGATGGCCACTCTGACTGAGCTCCAGAATTTGTCTGTGGAGAAGGGAGAACCTTCCAGAAGGACAACCATCTCTGCAGCACTCCACCAATCAGGCTTTTTACAGTAGAGTAGCCAGACAGAAGCCACTCCCCAGTGAAAGGCACATGACAGCCAGCTTGGAGTTTGACAAAAGGCACCTAAATGATTCTCAGACCATGACAAGACTCTCTTGTCTGATGAAACCAAGATTGAACTCTTTGGCCTGAATGCCAAGCATCACATCTGGAAGAAACCTGGCTCCATCCCTACGGTGACGCATGGTGGTGGCAGCATTTTGCTGTGGAGATGTTTTTCAGCGGCAGCGACTGCCAGACTTGTCAGGATCGAGGGAAAGGTGAACAGCACAAAGTACAGCGATATCCTTGATAAAAACCTGCTCCACTGCGCTCAGGACCTCCGACTGGGGCAAAAGTTCACCTTTCAACAGGACAACGACCCTAAGCACACAGCCATGACAACGCTGGAGTGGCTTCAGGATAAGTCTCAATGTCTTTGAGTGGCCCAGCCAGGCCCCAGACTTGAACCCGATCGAACATCTCTGGAGAACCTGAAAATAGCTGTGCAGTGACGCTCCCCATCCAACCTGACAGAGCTTGAGAGGATCTGCAGAGAAGAATGGGAGAAACTCCCCAAATACAGGCGTGCCAAGGTTGTAGGGTCACACCCAAGAAGACTCGAGGCTGTAATCGCTGCCAAAGGTGCTTCATCAAAGGACTGAGTGAAGGGTCTGAATGCTTATGTAAATGTATAAAGTCAGTTTTTTTATTTAATACATTTGCTGACATTTCTAAACCTGTTTTTGTTTTGTCATTGTGTGTTAATACATATATATATATATTTAGAACATGGCTGTAATGTGACAGTGGAAAAAGTTAAGAGCTCTGAATGCACTGTAGTGCTCTACTTTTGACCACGGCCTATATTATACAGGGAATTGGGTGCCATTTGAAAAAAATAAAAAATGGTTTCATTCTGTTGCCCTTATTTGTTTTTTCTTCCTGTCGTTCCTGTCTCAGGTGTGGTGTACCGCAGTCAGAGCAGCGAGGGTGTGAGCTCCCTCTCCAGCTCTCCCTCCAACAGCCTGGMGACCCAGAGTCTATCCAGATCTCAGAGTATGGACATCGACACTGCCTCCTGTGAAAAGAGGTGAGCACCTCGGATCGATCTTTTCAAAACGACCCTTAGCCCCTATACTGCCAAGCCGTTCAGTTCTGAGTGGATTAGGTAGGATGTGGAAGAAATATAGAGACTCAAAAATATATCATGCTATTGCCAATCATACAGAAAGTGTGAGGGATCAACGTCYACCTCATGTTTGAAATGTTTTTTTTAGTCACATTGAAACAAAAATAAATCCTTTAAAGAATGATAGCAACAAGCTTTGGAGTACCTTTTTAAATGACATTTTGGGGRAAAAACGCAAACTTTGCTCCATTCATTGAATCCGATGGCTCATTCATCACACAACCCACTGATATTGCCAACTACTTTAATTATATATWTTTTCAAACCTAGGAATGACATGCCAGGAACACATGCTGACACTACACATCCATGTACAGTACAAGTCAACTTTGGACACACCTACTCATTCCAGGGTTTTTCTTTMTTTTTACTATTTTCTACATTGTAGAATAATAGTGAAGACATCAACTATGAAATAACACACCTGGAATCATGTAGTAACCAAAAAAGTGTTAATCAAATCAAAATATATTTGAGATTCTTCAAAGTAGTCACCCTTTGCTTTGCGCACTCTTGGCAATCTCTCAACCAGCTTCATGAGGAATGCATTTCAATTAACAGGTGTGCCTTGTTARAAGTACATTTTGTGCAATTTCTTTACTTCATGCATTTGAGCCAATCCTTTGTGACAAGGTAGCTGTTGTATGCGGAAGATGGCCCTATTTGGTAAAATACCAAGAACAGCTCAAATAAGCAAAGCGAAACGACAGTCCATTACTTTAAGACATGAAGGTCAGTCAATCCGGAAAATGTCAAGAACTTTGAAAGTTTCTTCAAGTGCAGTCGCAAAAACCATCAAGCGCTATGAAACTGGCTCTCATGAGGACCGCCACAGGAAAGGAAGACCCAGAGTTACCTCTAATGAACATATCCTCTACAGCAGAGTTAACTGCACCTCAGATTGCAGCCCAAATAAATGCTTCACAGAGTGGAAGTAACAGACACACATCAACATCAACTGTTCAGAGGAGACTGCATGAATCAGGCCTTCATGGTTGAGTTGCTGCAAAGAAACCATTACCAAAGGACACCAATAAGAAGAAGAGACTTGCTTGGGCCAAGAAACACGAGCAATGGATATTAGACTGGTGGAAATCTGACCTTTTGGTCTGATGATGCAAAATTTGAGCTTTTTGCTTACCACCGCCGTGTCTGTACAATCTCCCGACCTCAACCCAATTGAGATGGTTTGGGGTAAATTGGACCGCAGAGTGAAGGAAAAGCGGCAAACAAGTGCTCCGCATATGTGGGAACGCCAAGACTGTTGGAAAAGCATTCCAGGTGAAGCTGGTTGAGAAAATGCCAAGAGTGTGCAAAGCTGTCAAGGCGAAGGGTGGCTACTTTGAAGAGTATTAAATATATATTTTGATGTAACACTTTTTTTTGTTGCTTACTACATGATTCCRTATGTGTTATTTCATAGTTGTGATGTCTTCACTATTCTTCAATGTAGGATATTAAGAGTAGGTGTGTCAATTTGACTGGTACTGTTAATCTGACCAAATGATGTTAAGACAAGCATTGTACTTTTGAATTCTGTAAAGTGAGTGTGGAAGAGGTGAAACTATTGTTTGTCAGATCCCAGTGGCTTGTCATTGTTGATAATCTGGATGGAAAATTACTGAGGATAATGGTGAACGATATTGACCCTCCTATTTGCCATATCTTCAGTTTAAGCCTACTASAAAGTGTGTACCCTCAGGCCTGGAGGGAAGCAAAAGTTATTCCGCTACCCAAGAATAGTAAAGCCCCCTTTATTGGCTTAAATAGCTGACCCAACAGCCTGTTACAACCCTTAGTAAACTTCCGGAAAAAATAGTTTGACCAGATACTATGCTATTTTTAGAGTAAACAAATTGACAACACTTTCAGCACGCTTGTAGGGGACATTCAACAAGCACAGCACTTACACAAATGACTGATTGGCTGAGAGAAATGTCTAACATTGGGGGGGCTGTTTTGTTAGACTTTGTTTTATATGTAATGTAAGTGCCTTAATGTGTTTGCGCCCCAGGAAGAGTAGCTGCTGCTAATGGAGATCCCTAATAAATACACATCTATTGGGGTGTACAATCGTGGATTGCGTTAAACAAAATATTAAAATAAATTCTAAAACTCACAGGCAGCCAGTGCAGAGACTTTAAAAACGGTGTAATGTGTGCGTGCGGTCTGGTCAAAGTCATTGTCTGTGCTGCAGCATTCTGTATGTTTTGCAGTTGACCAATGGCTTTCTTCGGTAGACCAGACAGAAGAGCATTACAGTAGKCAAGCTTGCTTGTAATAAAAGCATGGRTGAGTCTTTCAGCCTGAGAGAGAAACGTCCGCACCGTRGCAATGTTCCTCAGGTGCTAAAAGGCTATTTTGTTCACATTCCTGTGTGAAGATTCTTTCTCTGTCCTTTGGCTCCAAYAATAAGTACCTTGGTCTTGTCTTGATTTAGCTGGAGGAAGTTGTGAGCCATTCAAGTATTTAAATCACTAATAGTCTTATTTGTGGAGCTAAAATCCTCTGGTGACACAAATGCAAAGTTGTGTATAATCTGAAAATCAATGCCGTGCTTTCTGATAATGCTGCCAGTGGGTAACCTACTGAACCGTACCGAACCATGTGGAACGCCACGGGATATGTATTTTCTGAGTTATGTACACCAAGRGTTGATAAACCCTTGAGCGGTTAAATAGGTCCTAAACCAATGTAGAACTGGACTGGCGAAGTCAACCCACCTGTCCAGAAGGACATCATGGTCAACAGTGTTGAATGTAGGACTTAAATCCAATAGTAAAAGGACAGAGAGCTGTTTGGCATCTGTTGGCTCTAAAGTTGTAAATGACCTTAACTAAGGCTCTCTGTGCTGTGGTGGGCACAGAAAACAGATTTGGATTTTTTTTTTAAATACATTTGGCTGTTTGAAAACCAATTTTCCCATAATTTAGTTTAAGAATGGAAGGTTGGAGATTGGCCGACACTTGCTCAGAGCTGAATAATCAATTTACTTTTCTTCAGAAGGGGTGTCACCATAGCAGTTGTTAGTGCAGCGKGGAAAGTGCCTAACAATAGCTTGCAATTCTTCAAATATGCAATTTAAAGCTGTTCTGAAGGTGTTGGTGATAGGATCGAGAAGGCGGGTAGAAGGCTTAAGTTGTGATATCACTTTCCTGAGCATGTTTCAAGCAGGGAAAGTAACTCCATAGTGTCTTTGCRTGGCAGGCTAGGTCACATAACATCAAACTTCTCATCAGGTCTTGCTTGACTGGTACCCAGCCTAATGTTTTATCTTATCTCTGAAATATGCAGCAAACTCATCACATTTAGATGTGGAGTAAAGTTCACGTAGGATTTATCAGGCCATCTATGGTTGAATAGCACTCTCAAATGATTCTGATTTATTAATGATCAAGTTTGAAAAATGTGCCCATCTGGCATTTCTAATTGCCGTATATATGCCAAGTTGCCTTGCTCAGAATATCATAATGGACCTGCAACTTTGACGTTCTGCCTTTCTGCAATTTGTTTTTAGTTGATTTTGTTTCCTCACTCATTTGTGATTTTATCATAGTTCTCAAGGACAATGGACAATAGTTCTGAGAAATCAGTTAAGTGAGGCAGTGCTTTGGTGTCCTATACAGGGCTYTCTGTTTGGATGTGTCCTTTTTCAACCTTACTGGAGCTATGGCATCAATGGTTGCCCTTAATTTGTTATTGAAGTTCTCAACTAAATCATCACGAGGAAGGCAGAACAGGTGATGGTGTATTATTCATACACACACAAAAAAAGAAATCTTTAGCAACTTCAGAGGTAAGATAGCRTTTCTAAATAATTTGTTCAGTATTACCTTGGGCTATGGGCAACAATGTAGTAAATACAGCATGGTGATCAGATAAACTAACATCAACAATAGAGGATATGTCAATAGAAAGCTCCTTGGTAATAACCAGGTCCAGAGTATGGCTGAAGTTAGGGTTGGGCCCAGTAACATGTTGGATAAAGTCCATAGAGCTCAAAAGATTCATAAATTCAATGGCATTGGTGTCAGTCTCTTTGTCAACATGAATATTAAAATCGCCCAACAKAATTATTTTATCCTAGTTCTCAAGGACAATAGTTCAGAGAAATGTGGTGGAATATTCTATTCAAGTGAGAGAGACTTTGAMATTTCTTCGAACAATCATMTTTATTCAATATGGATTTAATTATTGCAATAATGAAACCATCGACTGTTKKGSCGAGAGCCTAACTGATAATGAAAAAAAACWGATGTTTTATAGGACCTAAAAATGCTTAGTCAGACTTAGTTCCAACTCTCTTAAGCCACCTTGGTTATCTACACAGGATGGTGTTTTACCCCCAACCCGGCTTAGTTTCCCAGATGCCAGGAAGATGAGACAATGAGGCATTGTTCTAAACTCTTCCAGGCTCTCTCTCTCTCTCTCTCTCGCTCTCGCTCTCTCTCTCTCGCTCTCGAGTCACACAAACCACATCTTGTCAATGGATGACAACTTTAGGTTTTTATCACCAAGCCATTGTCAGCTCAAGCTGTCTCTAGGAAAAAACAATTTCCCTTGACCATACGCCCAGACTATCTGCAGGAAGCTAGAGTGGAAACCATCTCTTTAACAGTTGCCAGCCCACGCTTCAAAAAGACTCCTCTCAGTTAACTCAGAAAGGGAGAGAGTGGGTCCTAAGAACCTTTCTCTATTTCATAAAACAATCATTTGGTGCATAAATATAACAATCTTCTAATCCTGCGACCACAAATCAGTTAGGTGAGGCATTGCTTTGGTGGTCAATACAGGGATAGAGCCAGCACTGGTGGCTGACATGTAAACAGTATGGCATGTTGCCAAATGAGATGGCCTTATAGCGGAGTGTATTAGTAAAAAAATAAARGCTTTTCCTTTTTTCTGATAACAGTAGAGTGAAAAGCTGTAATCCGATGGGGAGGCTTCAATAAGAACGGCACTTCAGTCTGACAGCCATGTTTCAGTGAGAAACATGCGATCAACTTTGCACTCAGTAATGAGGTCATTCACAAGAATGGATTTATTAGTGATTGCTGTAACATTTTAAAAGTGCCGTATTCAATGAGTGTGGGCCAAATTCTTAACAATCCAGTTAATAATGTTACAACCACTTTTTCTGACCGTCTCTTATCTATCAGAATGGTAGGATGTTGTATAAATACACGAGAAGGCGGAGTTAGAGGAACATAAATTAGGTTACTCACAATAACCCTAGTGCCATTTCTACAGGAGTTGATATGCTTTCCTCTGTTGGTTATATTGACAGAGAGGACTGGAGCACTACCAGACCCTGTCTGTCAGTCTCTAAAACAGTTTGATGTTGCTGGGACTGGAGCACTACAGACCCTGTTCTGGTCAGTCCTAAAACAGTTTGATGTTGCTGGGACTGGAGCACTACCGGACCCTGTCTGTCAGTCTCTAAAACAGTTTGATGTTGCTGGGACTGGAGCACTACCAGACCCTGTCTCAGTCAGTCTCTAAAACAGTTTGTTGCTGGGAAAATGTTCCGAACCCTTTCAATAACACAAGAGGGGGCCAGCGAAAATGATTCCCTTCCCTCTGCAAATGAGGGTGTTGAATAATTTAGTGGTATACTCCCAGTGCTGACTCCTGGGGCTGGTACGTCCGTCTCAAGCGGGGCAAAGCTATTTGATAGCTGGATTGGATCTTATCTGAGTTGAGCTGAACATCTGTTGGATTGGGACAGATCAATGCTGCCTTACTCATCAACAGCTTTGCTATAACTGAGTTTCAGTTTGTCTGGGCTATAGCAAGGTCGGTGAACTAAGAAAGAAGGTTATGCTTTTCTCGCAGCCGAGCGAGCAGCCGGAGGATCTCTTCCCTAAGGTGGTGCATTTATGGCAGACCAATCCCTGTTCGATCATCTTGCGATTGTGTGGAAATCGGCTTGCGCCTAAATAATTTGTGCCCAGCCGTGGATAAAAACACAGGTGGGCTTGCACTGCTAGCATTAGCCTGCTCCTTTTTCATGACGGCTAGCAGCTAACTCCTACTTAACAGGGATCSGGAACACAAACTTGCAGTCCCAGCTGTAAAGGCTAACCGCATCACGGAATCTGTAGCAATAAAAACTTTAGCTATSATAAGAAACATTTAATCAAAACTATTTCATAAAACAACAAACCGAGTGTAGACAGTACACTGTTCTGTTGCGTGCTCTGATGACGTTTGTTGCGTGATGACATCAAAGCTAACCCCGAAAGCTTATGGCTACATACTGTGTGTGTGTGTGTAAGATGAGCGGAATGGCACAAAACATGAAAGCACTTAAATGCAGAAAAGAGGCCTAAGGATTTGTTTTCCTGAACATTCCAGTAATAGCAGGYCTTAAGGACAAAACTTTGCAGATAAACAGTTAAAACCAGTGGAAGGTCAGTGCGCAAGCAATCAACTGCTGGGTGTCGCCGAATAGTGGCAATTCAACATGTAGAATTGTCCGTGCATAAATCAAGTAACATAATTTTAAAAATCCCAATCAAAATCCGCCAGTTTAAGCTACGTGTGTTATTTTTATTAAGGTCCTCATTTAGCCGACGCAAATGGCGATAGCTAGCTTACGGTAGTCCGACACAATGGAAGAAAACATTATAGACAAAAGACTTTACTCTTAGTGCATTCGGAAAGTATTTAGACCCTATGAATTTTTTCACATTTTGTTACGTTACAGCCTTATTCTAAAATGTATTAAATAGTTTTTTCCCCCCTCAGTCTACACACAATGCCCCCTAATGACGAAGTCAAAACAAGTTTTTAGAAATTGTGGCAAACTTATTAAAAATAACAAACTGAAATATCACACTTACATAAGTATTCAGACCCTTTACTCAGTGCTTTGTGAAGACCTTGCGGTAGTGAGTCTTATTGGGTATGATGCTACAAGCTTTGCACATCTGTATTTGTGGAGGTTCTCCCATTCTTCTCTGCAGATCTTCTCATGCTCTGACAGGTTGAATGGGTAGCGTTGCTGCGCAGCTATTTTCAAGTCTCCAGAGATGTTAGACTTGGTTCAAGTCTGGTCTCTGGCTGGGCCACTCAAGGACATTCAGAGACTTCTTCCGAAGCCACTCCTGCGTTGTCTTGTGTGCTTAGGGTCGTTGTCCTGTTGGAAGGTGAACCTTCGCCCCGGTCTGAGGTCCTAACCTGCTCCAGTTCCTTCTCACTTCATATGACCTGACCTCGGGCCGAATTCCTCGCTTCTTTTTAATCCACGGCTGTCCTACCTTCAGGTGACTAAAAGCAGACTGTCACATCCGACGACCGGCGGAGCTGGTGCAGTATGATTCGATCTTAGTCCTGTATTGATGCTTTGCATGATTGTTGATTTTTGTCGGAGGACGTAGCGGGATTTCTTATAAGCTTCCGGGTCAGAGTCTAACTCCTTGGAAGCGGCAGCTCTACCCTTTAGCTCAGTGCGGATTTTGCCTGTAATCCATGGCTTCTGGTTGGGGTATGAGAGTCAATGTGTGGATGACGTAATCATTGATGATCCAGTGTCTGATGTGGTCTACTCAATTTCATCGGAAGAATCCCAGAACATATTCCAGTCTGCTAGCAAATCAGTCCTGTAGCTTAGCTTCATCTGACCACTTTTTTTTATAGACCAAGTCACTGGTGCTTCCTGCTTTAATTTTTGCTTGTAAGCAGGAATCAGGAGGATAGAATTATGGTCAGAGTTGCCAAATGGAAGGCGAGGGAGAGCTTTGTACGCACCTCTGTGTGTGGAGTAAAGGTGGTCTAGATTTTTTCCTTTCTGGTTGCACATTTAACATACTGATCGGAATTTGGTAAAACTGATTTAAGTTTCYCTRCATTAAAGTCCCCGGCCACTAGGAGCGTCGCCTCTGGATGAGCGTTTTCCTGTTTGCTTATGGCGGTATACAGTTCATTGAGTGCATTCTTCATGCCAGCATCGGTCTGTGGTGTTATGTAGACGGCTACGAAAAATACAGGTACTCTCTAGGTAGATAGTGTGGTCTACAGCTTATCGTAAGATATTCTACCTCAGGTGATCAAAACCTCGACACTTCCTTAAATATCGTGCACCAGCTGTTTACAAATATACGTAGACCGCCATCCTTTGTCTTACCAGAGGCTGCTGTTCTATCCTGCCGATGCAGTGTGTAACAAGCCAGCTGTATGTTGATCACGTCGTCGTTCAGCCACCACTCGGTGAAACACAAGATATTACGGTATTGTCCCGATGGTAGGATATACTTGCATTAAGCTCGTCCAATTTATTTTCCAGCGATTGTGTGTTGGCCAGTAGTACGGATGGCGAGGGCAAATTTGCCACTCATCGGCGGGTCCTCACAAGGCACCCCGATTTTTCTTTTCCGTCTCTTTCTCCAGCGATTGACTGGGATGAGGGCCTCTTTGGGTGTCTGGAGTAAATCGCTCTCGTCCAACTCATTAAARAGATTCTTCATCCGGTTCAAGGTGAGTAAGCGCTGTTCTGATTTCCAGAAGCTCTTTTCGGTCATCAGAGACAGTAGCAGCAACATTATGTACAAAAAAATAAGTTTCAAAAAATGCGAAGGAACTAACAAAATAGCACGGTTGGTTAAGAACCCATGAAACGGCAGCCATACTCTCCGGCGCCATTTAATACTGACGAACAACAGATGTATTGTCCGTCTAGATGTGCAAGGAGTTGACTCCGCCTCCTTGGAGGGGGGTATAAATATTCAGTACCAGTCAAGATTGGACAATCTAGTTGATTATCCCTGGGTTAGGACGTTCGTCATTGGTGCTGGTGGACCTGATTCAAGAGCCTACAAGGGATTCACCCTACTCTAACATTCTTAGGAAAATACACTACCGGTCAAAAGTTTTAGAACACCTACTCATTAAAGGGTTTTTCTTTATTTTTACTATTTTCTACATTGTAGAATAACAGTGAATACATCAAAACTATGAAAAAACACATGGAATCATGTAGTAACCAAAAAAGTGTTAAATATATCAAAATATATTTACATTTTTTTGATTATTGTGGAAGTCAAGGGGTGTGAATACTTTGCACTGTATATACCCCCTAATAGACTTTTAGAGGTTAAAAGAAAATGACGGCAAGTGTTGCGATAAGACGGCCACCCACTGCATTTAACTGTTCTTCGCCACTGTGTGTGTTGTCCTTTTGTGTGGGTAGAGTACAGTTGATAGCCTGTTACTGTGATTTGATGCAGGGATGAATTCATTGACCATGTTGCTTTTCCCCCCCTCTCTCTCTGTGGCCCAGCAGCATATCCCAAGTGGATGTGGACTCAGGGATAGAGAACATGGAGGTGGAGGACAGTGACCGCAGGGAGAGGAGGAACCTGGCTGAAAAGGTAGGCAGGGCTCCCAATCCACCCTCTTCCTTCCGGTATGTACTTTGATCAGTCGCTCTTTGGCTGTGTTCAAAATGGCACCCTCTATTGCGCACTACTTTTGACCAGAGCCTTCAGACGCAGCCTCTATCATGAAAAGGGTCTGCCAAATGAATTGGAGATAACAGAACTCTTTTTCTGTTTTGGTGCGAGTTGGTATATCAATACTTTGGACCAAATGAGCTGGGGATTCATGTACTCCAAATCAAATAAATGTGTGTTTGTCACGTGTCAATGCAACAGATGTAGGATTTACCGTGAATGCTTACTTATGAGCCCTTTACCAACAGTGTAAAGTTAAGAACAAATATAAGTAAAGGACACAATAGATAATGAGGCAATATCAAATCAAGCTGTATTTATACAGCACATTTCCAACACGTAACGTAATAGATAACGAGGCTATATCAAATCAAGCTGTATTTATACAGCACATTTCCAACACGTAACGTAACACAATGTTCACAGGAAAAAACTAAAATTAAAGTAATATTTACTGCACAACAAAAATACGATTAAATAGACAAACTGAATGACTTAAAAGGACCCCAAGGAAAGCGAAGCTAAAAATGTTTTAAGATCTGTTTTTTAAATGTTTCCACAGTTTTGTCCCCCCTCAAGTTCTCTGGCAGGCTATTCCAGAGGCTGCCTCTCCATGCCTCTTGGTCCTAGGCTTTGGGATAGGTCCTCTGGCACTGTCCTTTTAACTGAGTGACCTACTGGGTACATAACTTAAAAGCATGTCTGACATATATTGCGGTGCACAGTCTAGGATTTCTTTATGCTGCAGCATTCTGTATGGTTTGCAGTTGACCAATGGCTTTCTTGGGTAGGCCAGACAGAGCATTACAGGAGGCAAGCCTGCTTGTAATAACAGTATGGAAGAGTCTCTCTCTGTTTCAGCCAGAAAGAGAAACTGATGCACCTTGGCAATGTTCCTGAGGTGGTAAAAAGCTATTTTGGTCACATTCCTATTGTGATATTATTATTATTTATTTTTGACATTTAGTTCAGTACCTAAAATATATTTTTACTTGGTGTTTTATCTTTATAGCACGTGAATAAAAAAATGTGGCTAGATTGTTTCTGTGCATTGGCTCAAACAATAAGTACCTCAGTCTCCACTTTCTGGAGGACCGAGTTTTGAAATCAGTGGAATTAGAGTATGATAGCTAATGGAGAAAATTCTAGCGTTTTGATTGCAAATATGCAGAGGGAGTCAAAAAGAGAACACACACAAGACTATTGTAATACGGAGACAGGTATTTTATACATATTCAAACTAAGGGCAACCATGGCATCTGTGACAGAGGGAGTGGCGTCCATCCATGTATACAGGTAAGAGGCTAGCTAGCTACATTTTCAGATATGACACGTTTCTAATTTAGTCTGTCGTTTTCAAGTTAAAGCGTACGGTTAGCTATCTAGGTGTGGAAATGCAAATAGTCTGGGTAGCCATTTGATTATCTGTTCAGGAGTCTTATGGCTTGGGGATAGAAGTTGTTTAGAAGCCTCTTGGACCTAGACTTGGCGCTCCGGTTACGCTTTCCGTGCGGTAGCAGAGAGAACAGTCTACGACTAGGGTGGCTGGAGTCTTTGACAATTTTTAGGGCTTTCCTCTGACACCGCCTGGTATAGAGGTCCTGGATGGCAGGAAGCTTGGCCCCGGAGATGTACTGGGCCGTATGCACTATCCTCTGTGGTGCCTTGCGGTCGGAGGCCGAGCAGTTGTCATACCAGGCAGTGATGCAACCCGTCAGGATGCTGTGGTGGTTCATTTCTTCACTATCAAATGAGGAGAGACACTTATCACACAAGTCAGAGTTATACTTAAACTAAAACTTTAATCACTTATTAATAAGGGAGCAGGTCAATACAATGCACACATATAAAGTGAATCGATTGAGTGCTCTACAATAATGATGGCTGGTCATGGCTGGTCGACGATTCACGCTCAGATGATTCGTGGAGAGCCCCGAGACAAAAGTACAAAGGTCTTTTATAGCCAAGATACACCTCTTTCAACCTACATGACGATCAACCGATATATGGAATGGCTCACAAGGTTAAGATCTGTTTGTAAGATACCTATAATACATAGCAGACAGTATCTGCTGTGTCAACAGTTTTCATTGTATAGAGACCAGTGTCTGGTCCTCTGACTCCAAACATCTCTCCCTGGTACGGTATAGAGAAACATGCTCTTTAGGTTTTATCACCCAAAAGACAGTGTACATTTCCTATGTCAGTTATCTCCCAGAGGCCCATCCTCAGTAGAACACACACACAATAGTTAGAAGAATATTCTATTCTGCTGCATAAAACAACCATTTAATGCAATAAAAGTATTATAACAATCTTGCAATTTTTCCACTTTAATGCTCTTGATGGTGCAGCTGTAAAACCTTTTGAGCATCTGAGGACCCATGCCAAATCTTTTCGGTCTCTTGTGGGGGAATAGGTTTTGTCGTGCCCTCTTCACGACTCTTGGTGTGCTTGGACCATGTTAGTTTGTTGGTGATGTGGACACCAAGGAACTTGAAGCTTTCAACCTGCTCCACTACAGCCCCGTCGATGTCAGTGGGGGCGTGCTCAGTCCTCCTGCAGTCCACAATCATCTCCTTTGTCTTGAAAATGTTGAGGGAGAGGTTGTTGTCCTGGCACCAGACGGCCAGGTCTCTCACCACCCTATAGGCTGTCTCGTTGTTGGTGATCAGGCCTACCACTGTTGTCATCAGCAAACTTAATGATGGTGTTGGCGTTGTGCCTGGCTGTGCAGTCATGAGTGAACAGGGAGTACGGGAGGGGAGTGGGCACGCACCCCTGAGGGGCCCCCGTGTTGAGTATCAGCGTGGTGGACGTGTTCACTACCCTTATCACCTGGGGGCGGCCCGTTAGGAAGTCCAGGATCCAGCTGCAGAGGGAGGTGTTTAGTCCCAGGGTCTTTAGCTTATTGATGAGTTTTGAGGGCACTATGGTGATGAACGCTGAGCTGTGGTCAATGAATAGCATTCTCACATAGGTGCCCCTTTTGTCCAGGTGGGAAAGGGCAGTGTGGCGTGCAATAGAGATTGCATCACCCGTGGATCTGTTGGTGCGGTATGTAAATTGGAGTGTGTCTAGGGTTTCTGGGATGATGGTGTTGTGAGCAATGACCAGCCTTTCAAAGCATTTCATGGCTACAGACGTTAGTGTTACGGGGCGATAGTCATTTAGGTAGGTTACGTTAGTGTTCTTGGGCACAGGGACTATGGTGGTCTGCTTGAAACATGTTGGTATTAAACACAGACAGGGAGAGGTTGAAAATATCAGTGAAGACACTTGCCAGTTGGTCAGCGCATGCTCGGAGTACACGTCCTGGTAATCCGTCTGGCCCAGCGGCCTTGTGAATGTTGACCTGTTTAAAGGTCTTACTCACATCGGCTGCGGAGAGCGTGATCACACAGTTGTCCGGAACAGCTGATGTTCTCATGCATGTTTCAGTGTTACTTGCATATCATTTTTTTTTAGCTCGTCTGGTAGGCCTGTGTCGCTGGGCAGCTCTCAGCTCTCTGCTCTCAGCTCTCCCTTTTGTAGTTTGTAATAGTTTGCAAGCCCTGCCACATCCAATGAGCGTCGGAGCCGGTGTAGTATGATTTAGATCTTAGTCCTCTATTGATGCTTTTCCTGTTTGATGGTTCGTCAAAGGACATAGCGGGATTTCTTATAAGCTTCCTGGTTAGAGTCCGCTCCTTGAAAGCGGCAGCTCTAGCCTTAAGCTCAGTGCAAATTTTGCCTGTAGTCCATGGCTTCTGGTTGGGGTATGTACAGTTGAAGTCAAAAGTTTACGTACACTTAGGTTGGAGTCAATACTCATTTTTCATCCACTCCACAATTTTCTTGTTAATAAACTATAGTTTTGTTAAGTTGGTTAGGACCTCTACTTTGTGCATGACACAAGTCATTTTTCCAACAATTGTTTACAGGCAGATTATTTCACAATTTCATTGGGCCAGAAGTTTACATACACTAAGTCAACTGTGCCTTTTAAACAGCTTGGAAAATTCCAGAAAATTATGTCATGGCTTTAGATGCTTCTGACGAGAGGCTAATTGACATCATTTGAATCAATTGGAGGTGTACCTGTGGATGTATTTCAAGGCCTACCTTCAAACTCGGTGCCTCTTTGATTGACATCATGGGAAAATCAAAAGAAATCAGCGAAGACCTCAGACAAAAAAGTGTAGACCTCCACAAGTCTGGTTCATCCTTGGGAGCAATTTCCAAACGCCTGAAGGTACCACGTTCATCTGTACAAACAATAGTACGCAAGTATAAACACCATGGTACCATGCAGCCGTCATACCGCTCAGGAAGGAGACGTGTTCTGTCTCCTAGAGATGAACGTACGTTGGTGTGCAAAGTGCAAATCAATCCAAAGAACAACAGTAAAGGAACTTTTGAAGATGCTGGAGGAAACAGGTACAAAAGCATCTATATCCACAGTAAAACGAGTTCTATATCGACATAACCTGAAAGGCCGCTCAGCAAGGAAGAAGCCACTGCTCCAAAAACACAATTAAAAAAGCCAGACTACGGTTTGCAATGGGGACAAAGATCAAGAAATGTCCTCTGGTCTGAAACAAAAATAGAACTGTTTGGCCGTAATGACCATTGTTATGTTTGGAGGACAAAGGGGGAGGCTTGCAAGCCGAAGAACACCATCCCAACTGTGAAGCACAGGGGCTTGATCAATGTCTTTTTATTTAACCTTTATTTCATCAGGGAGTCATACTGAGACCAAGGTCTCTTTTACAGATGAGTTACAGAAAATACACATCAAAATATAAATACAAAATGCAAGCAGAAAGTCAGTAGAATTATTTTGTTGTACAATGAAGGCAGACTAGTTTAGATGGAGCCTGGTCAACCATGGGTCTAATAGCAGACACAACAGTATCATAATACACTGCTCAAAAAAATAAAGGGAACACTTAAACAACACAATGTAACTCCAAGTCAATCACACTTCTGTGAAATCAAACTGTCCACTTAGGAAGCAACACTGATTGACAATAAATTTCACATGCTGTTGTGCAAAATGGAATAGACAAAAGGTGGAAATTATAGGCAATTAGCAAGACACCCCCAAAAAAGGAGTGATTCTGCAGGTGTGGACCACAGACCACTTCTCAGTTCCTATGCTTCCTGGCTGATGTTTTGGTCACTTTTGAATGCTGGCGGTGCTCTCACTCTAGTGGTAGCATGAGACGGAGTCTACAACCCACACAATGGCTCAGGTAGTGCAGTTCATCCAGGATGGCACATCAATGCGAGCTGTGGCAAAAAGGTTTGCTGTGTCTGTCAGCGTAGTGTCCAGGCATGGAGGCGCTACCAGGAGACAGGCCAGTACATCAGGAGACGTGGAGGAGGCCGTAGGAGGGCAACAACCCAGCAGCAGGACCGCTACCTCCGCCTTTGTGCAAGGAGGTGCACTGCCAGCGCCCTGCAAAATGACCTCCAGCAGGCCACAAATGTGCATTTGTCAGCATATGGTCTCACAAGGGGTCTGAGGATCTCATCTCGGTACCTAATGGCAGTCAGGCTACCTCTGGCGAGCACATGGAGGGCTGTGCGGCCCCACAAAGAAATGCCACCCCACACCATGACTGACCCATCGCCAAAACGGTCATGCTGGAGGATGTTGCAGAACGTTCTCCACGGCATCTCCAGACTCTGTCACGTCTGTCACATGTGCTCATGTGCTCAGTGTGAACCTGCTTTCATCTGTGAAGAGCACAGGGCGCCAGTGGCGAATTTGCCAATCTTGGTATTCTCTGGCAAATGCCAAACGTCCTGCACGTGTTGGCTGTAAGCACAACCCCCACCTGTGGACGTCGGGCCCTCATACCACCCTCATGGAGTCTGTTTTCTGACCGTTTGAGCAGACACATGCACATTTTGCCGCTGGAGGTCATTTTGCAGCTGGCAGTGCACCTCCTTGCACAAAGCGGAGGTAGCGGTTCTGCTGCTGGGTTGTTGCCCTCCTACGGCCTCCTCCACGTCTCCTGATTACTGGCCGGTCTCCGTAGCGCCTCCATGCTCTGGACCACTACGCTGACAGACACAGCAAACCTTTTTGCCACAGCTCGCATTGATGTGCCATCCTGGATGAACTGCACTACCTGAGCCACTTGTGTGGGTTGTAGACTCCGTCTCATGCTACCCACTAGAGTGAGAGCACCGCCAGCATTTCAAAAGTGACCCAAAACATCCAGCCAGGAAGCATAGAACTCAGAATTCTGTGGTCACCACCTGCAGAATCACTCCTTTTTTGGGGGTGTCTTGCTAATTGCCTATCATTTCCACCTTTTGTCTAGTCCATTTGCACAACAGCATGTGAAATTTATTGTCAATCAGTGTTGCTTCCTAAGTGGACAGTTTGATTTCACAGAAGTGTGATTGACTTGGAGTTACATTGTGTTGTTTAAGTGTTCCCTTTATTTTTTTGAGCAGTGTACAATGAAGGCAGACTGTAGTTCAGATGGAGCCTGGTCAACTGTGGGGGAAATAGCAGACACAACAGTATCATAATACAATGAAGGCAGACTGTAGTTCAGATGGAGCCTGGTCAACTGTGGGGGAAAGAGCAGACACAACAGTATCATCATTTTTTTATACAGACAAGTTAATATTGTTAATGTAAACAGTAAAAAATATAGGACCCAAAATTGACCCCTGCTGGACACCTATCGTAATATCCAGTAATCCTGATTTAACACCATCAGTTGAGTTATATCACATTGAGTTATATCTGTCATCTAATTTTTTAACCAGTTACATGCAGCCTGGTCCAGGCCAAATGAGGAAAGCCTCTGAATTAGCAGTGCGTGATCAACCGTATCGAAAGATCCATGAAGAGGGCAGCACAGTTTCTTTTTATCCATACAAATAACCACGTTTGTAATTAGGGATGCCGCAGAGATAGTGCTATGACCTGGTCTAAACTCGACTGATGTACATTTAGAATACATTTCAAAGATCTTAGCTGAGAATTAATCAACGATTCTAATATTTTAGCGAGGCAAGACAGTTTAGAAATAGGGTTATTTTTATTTTTATTCTATATTTTTTTGATGTATTATTTGGGTCACAAGGGTCACCACTTTTGTGATGGGGTAGTGTGCCGGCTTCCAAACCTGGGGATAGTACTAGATATAATCATCAGCTCAAAAATATGGGTTAATGATTCAGCAATCGGGGGGAAATTGGATCAAGCATTTCATCTAGCACAGCAGATGGTGAATCTGTTTTCATTTCAGCAATTTACTATGAGTTGACGTGTTAACCGTTGAGAGGCTGGTAGAGGGAAGAGCAGTCGATTTGACTGTCAAAAGCCACCGTTTCTCTCAAATAAAAAGCCGGCAGAGATAAAATGATTTTAAAACATCACTTATCCCCTTCTCAGTTATGCCAGAGTCAGACAGAACTTGCTTAGGCAGGTAAGAAGAGGATCACCAGCAGTCCGAGAGAGCTTAAACAGTAGCTTGATTTAGCATTTTTTTTTTTTTTGAGATAGTACATACGTTTCTCAATTGTCTGAAAAATTGCCAGTCCACTACAGTCAGTTTTCCTGGTTTTGGCCCAGGCCTGATTTCTCATCTGAACGAGCTCAGATCTAACCCTTGGCATTCTTTGGAGCTATCGTTCACTCTGAATTCTTTAAAAGGGTGGTGTTTTTCTGTCAAATATTTCCTAAATTCACCAAACTTGCTTCACAGAAACAGGCTCATTCATCGAGTGAATTTTACTTCAAACTAATTAATTCAAAGGCATTATATTTCCATGCGTTCAATTGTGTAAGATGGCTGAACTCATCAATTGGATAATCTCTTACTGGTAAATATACAGTGCATTCAGAAAGTATTTTGACCTCTTGACTTTTGCCACATTTTGTTACGTTACAGCCTTCATCTAAAATTGATGAAATTTCACATTTACATAAGTATTCAGACCCTTTAATCAGTACTTTGTTGAAGCACCTTTGGCAGCGATTACAGCATCAAGTCTTCTTGGGTATGACGCTACAAGCTTGACACACCTGTATTTGGGGAGTTTCTCCCATTCTTCTCTGCATATCCCCTCAAGCTCTGTCAGGTTGGATGGGGAGCGTCGCTGCACAGCTATTTTCAGATCTATCCAGAGATGTTCAAGTCCGGGCTCTGGCTGGGCCACTCGAAGACATTCAGAGTCTTGTCCTGAAGCCACTCCTGCGTTGTCTTGGCTGTATTTAGGGTTGTCTTGTTGGAAGATGAACCTTCATCCCAGTCTGAGGTCCTGAGCGCTCTGGAGCAGGTTTTCATCAAGGATCGGTCTGTACTTTGCTCTGTTCATCTTTCCCTCGATCCTGACTTGTCTCCCAGTCCCTGCTGCTGAAAAACATCCCCACAGCATGATGCTGCCACCACAATGCTTCACCGTAGGGAGGGTGCCAGGTTTCCTCCAAACGTGATGCTTGGCATTCAGGCCAAATAGTTCAATCTTGGTTTCATCAGACCAGAGACTCTTGTTTTTCATGGTCGGAGAGTCCTTTAGGTGTCTTTTGGCAAACTCAAAGAGGGCTGTCACATGCCTTTTTACTGAGGAGTGGCTTCCTTCTGACCACCCTACCATAAAGGCCTGATTTGGTGTAGTGCTGCCGAGATGGCTATCCTTCTGGAAAGTTCTCCCATCTCCACAGAGATCTCTGGATCTCTGTCAGAGTGACCATCGGGTTCTTAGTCACCTCCCTGACCAAGGTCCTTCTCCCTCGATTGCTTAGTATGGCCCGGGCGGCCAGCCCGAAGAGTCTTGTTGGTTCCAAACTAATTATTTTTAAGAATGTTGAAGGCCACTGTGTTCTTGGAAATGTTTTGGTACCCTTCCCCAGATCTGTTCCTCAACAAAATCCTGTCTCGGAGCTCTATGGATAATTCCTTCAACCTCATGACTTGGTTTTTGATCTGACATGCACTGTCAACTGTGGGACCTTATTTAGACAGGTGTGTGCCTTTCCCAATCGTGTCCGATCAATTTAATTTACCACAGGTGGACTCCAATCAAGTTGTAGAAACATCAAGGATAATCAAAGGAAACAGGATGCACCTGATCTCAATGTCGAGTCTGATAGCAAAGGGTCTGAATAGTTTTTGTAAACATTTCTAAAAAACAGTTTTTGCTTTGTCATTATGGTTTATTGTGTGTAGATTGAGGATTTTTATTTATTTAATCCATTGTAGAATAAAGCTATAACGTAACGAAGTGGAAATGGTGAAGATCGATGAAAAAGTTAACGGCATGTTTAAATGAAGTATTTCTCTGTCCAAGGTCCTGAACGTGAACATTGATGGGCCCTGCCCTACTGTGTTCTCCAGACGACAGCTCTGTCCATTGTGCTAACCCCAATAGTATGATTTAAGATGAATGGACTGTCACTTGGTTGATGTTAATCCAAATTTGTTCACATGTCGGCCTCTTGGCCTTCGTTTCACACATTGAACCCTGATCCCCCTGCATTTACCCAAGGGTATGTAAATGTCGATTTTTACCGCCTATCGGTAAACTCAACATGACCGCAGGTCCACCTGTCACTTGAACAGCATTGTCCGCTCTAGCTAGTCCTTGTAACTCTCCATGGGTGTGCCTGTCCCAGGAATCCGCTGAAACCTCAGATGTCTCTGAAGAGCAGGCTCTGCAGCTCATCTGTAAGATCCTGCGTGTCTCCTGGAAGGAGCAGGACAGAGATGTCATCTTTCTCCCCTCGCTTGCCGCAGAGTTCCACCAGAGCAGCCCCAAAGAAGGTAGTGCAAAGATGCAGGGGAGTTGATATGATTTTCTCCTTCAGTTGTATAGCTTTTTGCAGAAAAGTCCTAGATTAGTGCTTTATGATATTGGCATCTGAATGCAACAGCTATAAAAAATGTATCTCTAACCCATCCTTTCTGTTGAAATTTGAAGAAAATATGTATTAAATTGAAATGCAAATAGTTTTTTCTCTCATGTATACTATTGTACGTTGCACTGCAATGACAAGTCACAAATTAAATGTGTGTGTGCTATTTCTCTTCCTCCTCCCAGTCTACTCTGACTTCAAAGACCTGATTGGCCAGATCCTGATGGAGGTTCTCATGATGTCCACCATGTCGCACATCCACAACCCCTTCGGCAGCCTGACTGCCACGTCCCAGCCAATTGCTGCTGCCAAATCTCCCGACCACCACCTGACGCTGGTTCAGCCCTCTAGCCAGGGCGGCAGTCCCATGGCCACCTCTGCAGGCTCATTTGGGGCCAGCTCTCTGTCCAGGCAAGTACGCCCAATGACCCCACAACTAGCCCCCAGTCCTGGGTAAATACAGTAGGACTGTGTCCCAAATGGCATTCTATTCCCTATAGAGCTCCCCTACTTTTGACTAGCTCCCATAGGGCTCTGGTCAAAAGTAGTACACTGTATAGGGAATAGGGTGCCATTTGGAGCTCAGCCTAAACTTACCATTTGCACATATGGTTGTTCAAATTCAACCAGTGCCATTTAACTCAATCTCTGATTAGAAATTGTACAAGACACCCTGATGGAATCCATTCAAAATAGTGTCTAATGGAATTCCGATATTGAAATTGACAGAGATTGAATTGTTCCCTTTCTTGTAATTGAGGCCTACTCAGTAGGACGTGCTGTCTTTTTTGAACTGGCACAGTCATGGTATCGTTCTGTGTTCTTCGTTAAGTTTTATATAACCCCTTTGTTTTGCCATGTTGTCCACAGCCTATACGGGTGTAGTCCACACCCACTGGCTTTGAACCCAGCCAGGATGACCTCTCCATCTCTACCTGCCTCCACCCCCTCCTCCCCACATCCAATGGTAGCCCCAAGTCCCCCTACTATGGCCAACTCCTCTAGGCTCTCTCTCTCCGCCCCCCTGCCCGTCTCCCAGCGCTACCGGCCCTACTCTGTCACCTCTCCCTCAGGGTTCTCCACCCCCCCTTGCCCCACTCTGGCTAGCCTCGCTGGGTTTTCCTCCGTCCCTGGCACTGTCCCTGCATGTTTCCCAGTACCGCCCATCGCCCTGTCCCAGGCGCCAGCCCCAAGACTACCAACCACTCCCCAGTCGGTTCTCCTTCCCTCCCCCAGACCTCGCCCGCCCAGCTCCATGCCACTCCCTCTGGTGCCCACCTCGCCCAGAGCAGCTTCCCGACAAGCTGCCCGGATCCCTTCTAGGTACCTCCTCAACCACCTGTGTGACAGAGTGACATGCAACAAGCTACCTTACTAAAACATTAATCCTCCGCTGCCCATGATATATCCCCCCTAACACGATTGGATTGGGGTATGAACTGAAAAGCTTGCTCTGTAGATTTTAAAGGTGGTTGCATACGCTGTCAAATGAAATGAGAAGTAAAGCCCTTTCCACCAAGTTAGAATTTAAACGTACTCCCTTGTGCTGCATGCCACTTCCTGAAATGTGCCACTAGACACTTGGTGTGTGTCCCCCAATTGGCACCCTATTTACTGTATAGTTCCCTACTTTTGACCAGGGCCTATAGCGAATACGGTATGGTGCCATTTTGGACGCAGCCTTTGTTTGGTGGGTGATACTAGTCTCGTGGGGCATCCTTCCAAATCTCGTCTGGTACTAATATAACACTTGACCTGAGTACCTCTTGTAGGCCTATTGCGTAAATTAATATGGCCGTTTTCCCAGACACAGATTAAGCCTAGTCCTGGACTAAAAATGCATTTCTATGGAGTTTCACCATTTGAGTTGCTTTTTTGTCCAGGACTAGGTTTAATCTGTGTCTGGGGAAGAAGTCAGAGTAAAGGTTTACATATAATTCCCACCCACAAACCTTCAATTCTCTGATTAGAACAATTTACAATCGCTGCCATAAATTTTTTTTGTTTATGTGTAAATAAAATGCTCAGTGTTGGGACAATGGCCCAGTTCTGACGAATCAAAACTTGGAGCTGGAACAGTGTCATTGAGAAACCAGGAGAAAGACCCTTTATTTTGCTTGCAAATGCATTGCTTGTCCTGCATGTTTTTTGTGTGAAGCATAGCTTTGGTACTCTTTGTCTATGGGAGCTGTAGGAGCCCATGTGTCCTTGTATCTTCATATAACATGTACTGATGGACATGGAATAAGGTCAGCACTAGGGGAGTGGTCTGGTGTTTTATTCCACAGTGAATCACAATCAGGGTTCAGCTGAAGCCCGAGAGAAGGCGTGCTAGTCATATCACTTCCTTCCTACGTCCTTTCCTCAGTGCTACCCTCTTCCTTCCCTACCCCACCCTCTCTTATATATGACCTGTGTGTCTAAACTGTCCATCAAATCCCCATCTTAGTCTTCGTGTTTTTCCACCCTGACCACCTATCTTATCCCTCCTTCCTCCACGCCAGCCCCCTCTCCTTTCTGTTCTTCACCCTCTCTGACATGTCTCAGGACAGCAGCGACGAAGAGGATGAACAGGAGGAGGATTTTTCGCAGTTTCAGTTTGGGTCCAGGTAGACACCGCTGCATGGCCTGTGTGTTCAGTAGACTCACCGGCAGGTTGGCCTGTACCCTACCTGCCCTAAGCTCTCTCCTAAGCTCTCTCCTGGCCCTACACTAAGTTTGAATTTGTCCTGGTAGGTGACCTAAACTGGGACATGCTTAAACAACCTGACCGAGTCCTAAAGCAATGGGAATCCCTAAATCTATCTCAGATTATTACCAATCCCACAAAGGTATGACTCCAAACACCCAGATAAGGCTACTCTCCTCGACGTTATCCTCACAAATAATCCTGATAGGTATCAGTCTGGTGTTTTCTGTAATGACCTTAGTGATCACTGTTTTACAGCCTGTGTTCGTAATGGCTGCTCAGTGAAACGACCTGTCCTGATTTGTCATAGACGCTTGCTAAACAACTTTAATGAGCAAGCCTTCCTTCATGACCTGGCCTCTGTAACATGGTATAGAATCAGCTTGATCCCCTTGGCGAAGATGCTTGGACCTTTTTTTCAGTGGTATTGTTAACACGCCCCCATAAAGAAAATGAGAATTAAAAACAGGTTCAGCCCCTGGTTTGGCTGCGATCTTGCAGAGTTACTCCACCTCAGGAATTGCATTTGGCGAAAGGCTCGGCACACACGTACACACGTATGTGGCCCATATCATCACCAAGCCTATCACCAACTTTTTAACCTGTCTCTCCTTTCTGGAGAGGTTTTATATTTAATTTTGTATTTTTAATCCCAGCCCCCGTCCCCACAGGAGGCCTTTTGCCTTTTTGGTAGACCATCATTGTAAATAAGAATTTGTTCTTAACTGACTTGCCTAGTTAAGTAAACAAATATATATATTTAAACGGCATGCTTCAGCAGTGTGACAAGCCTAGCCAATAACCGCTGAGGTTGCGTCCCAACTTAGTGCACTAATTTTGACCAGAACCCCAGGTCCCTGGTCAAATGTAGTGCACTATATAGGGAATGGGATGCCCTTTGGGACGTAACCAGAGTTAAACCACTGCAGGCTAGCTGCAGCAGGGACAGGTTGAGAAATGTAGAGGCTGTAAACACTTGCAGATTTTACAGGCCTCGGCTGTATTTGAAGCTCAGCTTTGGAACTAGTTTATTTCAGTACAGATTGAGGCAGGGTGCTCAACTTTGGAACTAGTTTATTTCAGTACAGTTTGAGGCAGGGGTGGCTCAGCTTTGGAACTAGTTTTATTTCAGTACAGATTGAGGCAGGGTGCTCAGCTTTGGAACTAGTTATTTCAGTACAGTTTGAGGCAGGGTGCTCAGCTTTGGAACTAGTTTATTTCAGTACAGATTGAGGCAGGGTGCTCAGCTTTTGGAACTAGTTATTTTCAGTACAGATTGAGGCAGGGTGCTCAGCTTTGAAACTAGTTTATTTCGTACAGATTGAGGCAGGGTCTCAGCTTTGGAACTAGTTTATTTCAGTTACAGTATTTGAGGCAGGGTGCTCAGCTTTGGAACTAGTTTTATTTCAGTACAGATTGAGGGCAGGGTGCTCAGCTTTGGAACTAGTTTATTTCAGTACAGATTGAGGCAGGGTGCTCAGCTTTGAACTAGTTTATTTCAGTACCAGATTGAGGCAGGGGTGCTCAGCTTTGGAACTAGTTTATTTCAGTACAGATTGAGGCAGGTGCTCAGCTTTGGAACTAGTTTATTTTCAGTACAGATTGAGGCAGTGCTCAGCTTTGGAACTAGTTTATTTCAGTACAGATTGAGGCAGGGTGCTCAACTTTGGAACTAGTTTATTTCAGTACAGATTGAGGCAGGGTACTCAGCTTTGTTGTCTGAATTGCAGTTAAGTGAACAAAAACAAAATTATGACTAGGCTAGCACTGCAGTTAGTAAGTAGCCTGATATCAGGTACTCAAGCACTAGGATCCTGAAGGTCTTGGAAATAATCAGCATGAGTTTGGCCCAGGATTGTAATTTCCCTGTGAATTAGGCCTGTCAAATTTGTGGAAAGGATCCAAGTTTAGACCTGTTTGTCAAGACCAGGCAAATAAGCCTTGGAAGTACATGTCAAAGACGCTGTTTAATCTTTCTGCAAACATAATTCAGATCAAAGACGACAACAGGTTTGATCTTGTCTTCAGATGGTGTCTGTTGCTGCAAATGCTGCTTGCTGCACCCCGGATAAACAATCTGCTGGATTGAAAGTGCAAGTTCTCAACCAATATCACAAGACAATCAGTTCTCCGTTCTGTGCATTCAAGTCTCTGCTAGAAATCTGTCAAGCACCCTTTGGCAGAATAATTATCCACATTATTCCTGCAGTCACTGAAAATTTTGATTTCTGCGGTATTGGCAGAACACGTGTGCAATGCAGCCCTGGTGTCTCCTAGCGATAGTTTGTCACAAAAACCTGTGTAAATGTTGTTTTAAAAAAATTAACTTTTAATGTCTGCAACTGTAGATTACATGACTAACGGTATAGCCAGAGGTTTGTGGTGGTGTGAAGATGCTCACAGGTTACCCACCGGTCTGTCTTCTGAAACAGACCACTAGCAATGCATTAGCTTAGACACCTGTGAACCCTTGTGGTCAATGGATATCTCTGTGGAATCCATTACCTGTATTGTGTTCATTAGGCACCAAATGGAAGAAAATTAACTAAAAATGGACTGAAACAAACCAGGAGGGAGCAAGCGACTACATGGAGTTGAACAAAAAGAAACAAAAGGTTGCAAAAGGTTTTCCGTTGCGTGCCCTATTAAACACGACCAAACTTCAAACTGCTATTGAGGGAAATTATTGAAGGAATTTTGTCAAATCGAAGAGTTAAGTTAGTTAGATTTCAAACTCAAGAGTTGTGGATAAAAAATGCTGAAACACTACGTTGCAGCACTGTAGCTAACGTTTGACATTTCTTTCAGGAGAACCTGAAAGGTCGCTTATTTACCACATTTGTCTACGCGGCTTGTTTCTTATGGTGCCCTGGTTCTGCTCCTGTTCTGTTAAATGTAATGACTTTGTCTCTGTTTTACCCTCCGTCTCTCTGTGTAGTCTGGGTGTGTCTGCAGGGGGAATGGACTCGCAATCCTGCAACGACTGCTTCTCCATCGAGGCGTGCATGGAGACAGAGATGCTCAACTACCTCATCGAGCGCTTCGACAGTGCAGGCATGGAGGAAAGTAAGGCGCCCAAGGTAAACTGGAAACACCCCGAACATATGTGGTATCTACTCATTTGGAAGTATGGTTTTGGAATTGCCGGGGACCTCACGATACGATATTATCACCGTACTTCGGTGCCGATTTTTATTTATTGCGATTCGATACTACGATTTCTATTTAGAAGATGTTCCAAAC